>NW_022631017.1:16432303-16637542 GCF_010015895.1 Lontra canadensis
TTGATTGCGCTTTGGCTACTTAATTTCAAGAGTTCATGGAGCTGGACTGGTACAACATTGTCAGCCTCACCGTGACTCTCTTGTATTCATTTGTTTTTTTGTTTTGTTTTGTTTTTAAAGATATATCTCTTTGTTTTAGAGGGAGAGTACACACTTGAGTAGAGGGAGGGGCATAGGGAGTGAATCTTTAAGCAGACTCCTGGCTGAGCATGGAGCATGGACCCCAAGGTGGAGCTCTATCTCATGCTCTATGAGATTACAACCTGAGCCGAAACCAAGAGTCGGATGCTTAACTAACTGAGCCACCCAGATACCCCCGCTTGCTTTTGGACTTGGCAAAATTCCCATTTTAGTTGTTTCTCTCTAATGGGCATGCAACATTTTCCAATGAATACCTACTGGCTTTTTTTACTATTTTCTTTCTTCCTCCCCGATGCCAATAGCATGCCAGTCTTGTGACTATTGGCTTTTTGTCCCTAGCCTTTTGTTCTGGAGTTTGTGAGAATACCATGCCGCATTGTTTTATATCAAAAGTTTTCTGTGGATTTTTTGGTTTTACTATATAATTTCTCTCTCGGATTCTGTGAGAGGGGATCCAGGAACATTAAAAAATTATAACATCAACCATAACAATCAACTTCTAAGAATCTCTTGTGCCTAATTTAACTGTAAAAAAACCATAATGAGATACCACCTCACATCAGTCAGAATGAGAGATGTTGGGGAGGATGCAGAGAAAGGGTAACCCTCTTACACTGTTGGTGGGAATGCAAGCTAGTGTAGCCACTCTGGAAAACAGTATGGAGGTTCCTCAAAAAGTTGAAAATAGAGCTTCCCTACAACCCAGTAATCGCACTACTGGGTATTTACCCTATACAAATGTAGTGTTCTGAAGGGGCATGTGCACCCAAATGTTTATAGCAACAATGTCCACAGTAGCCAAACTATGGAAAAAACCTAGATGTACATCAATAGATGAATGGATAAAGAAGATGTGATACACACACACACACACACACACACACACACACACAGTGGAATACAATGTAGCCATCAAAAAACTGAAATCATGCCATTTGCAACAATGTGGATGGAACTAGAGGGTATTATACTAAGCAAAATAAATCAATCAGAGAAAGACAATCATCAAATGATCTCTCTGGTATGAGGAATTTGAAAGGCAAGACGGGGATCGTAGGGATTAGGGAGGAAAAAATGAAACAAGATGGGACCAGGAGGAAGACAAACCATAAGAGACTCTTAATCTCAGGAAACAAACTGAGGGTTGCTGGGGGGTTTAAGGGGGAGGGTTAGGGTGGCTGGGTGATCGACATTGGGGAGGGTATGTGCTATGGTGAGTGCTGTGAATTGTGTAAGACTGATGATTCACAGACCTGTACCCCTGAAGCAAATAATACATTATATGTTAATTTAAAAAAAAAGAAAAAATATTAGTTTGCATATGATATTTTCTGTACAACTAAGATATTTCCCATGTATCATTTAATGATTAAGTAATAACATCCCTTGCTCTGAATATTTCCTAAATTGAAGTCAGTGTATTTTGATTTTTTTAAAAGTCATTGAATTAAAAATAGTTAATAATTTAAAATATTAAAACCAAAATATACTTAAACATTTGGTTTGGGTTTTTAAATAGCTCATACAATCCCTTACTGGCATTTCTTCTCTTTCTATCCTTCTTCCCTTATTTTTTAAAAATACATTTTTTTCTTCTTACACATGCAGATTATTTGAAAAGTCAGTTTTATAAAGCTATTTGAATATTAATGTCTACTTCTCTCCCTCCTGCTCATTTTTCTTCATTCCAGAAAAATAACTTTTAGTTTGTTTAGCTGATTCTTTGCCTATCAGCCTCCATGTCTCTAAATTAAATTCTTATTTTGCTTCTTCCTGATTATTTCAGCTTTAGGCATTACTCTTAACTTTTTATCAGGATAAAGATTTAGCTATCTTTTACACCCCCACCCCACGGCTTTCCTTATGCCAACACTCAGGCATGCACTCTTCCTGTTCTTACACCCTCCCTATTTAATTATATGATACTTTTACTTCAATGAAGATTTATTTTATTAGATTGCTGTCTTCATGATTATGATAGTTTAAGTGCTACTTACAACTTCCTTTCAAGAGTTAATAATTATCTTATTAATTGTTTGTTTACCTGGTTTTCCATGTCCTTATCAATAATGGTCACCAAGATTCTCTGTCCGTTGTCTAAGGTATTCAGAGTCATGAGATCATTCATCACTATCATCGTGAAGACCTCTGATCTGGAGCCTCTGGGCTTCTCCAGTTAGCGTTGGTTGCCCTATATCTTAGTCCATTTGGGCTGCTGTAACAAAATACCACAGACTGGGTGGCTTATAAACAGCAGATATTTATTGCTTACAGTTGTGGCAGATGGAAGTCCAAGATCAAGATGCCAACATGGTTGGGTTCAAGTAAGGGTCTTCTTCCAGGTTGCAGATTTTTATGATGTAAATATTTGAAGTTGTTTCTTTCTACCCTTGGCCATTTGGACCCTCAGTTCTCCTTCCCTCTAAACTAGTGGTTCTAATTAAGTCTAATTTTACCCCCTTGGAGACGTGGCAGTGTCTGGAGACTTTTTTGTTTGTCACAACTGGGATTGCTAGTAGCATCTATTGGGTAGAGACAGGAATGCTGCTAAATGTTCCAAAGTGCACAAGACAATACCCCACAACAAAGAATTATATGGCCAAAAATGTCAATAATGCTGAGGTTGAGAAACCCTCTCTAAACCATGCATTCTTGCCAAGGGTGATATTGCCCCCCAAAAAGCAAAAATATATTTTTGAGACTTGAAGGAAGGCATATTTTAGTTATTACAATGGTTCATGGCCCTTCAAAGGGTCACGGTACAAAAGTAGATATGCAGTATATCTGTGGTATTAAAATTTCATGGCAAGGACAATTTGGGGGGAAAAGTGATTAAAATTTTCTTCGGAGATAAATAGTGAAAAAAGTGTTGAGAAACGCTGCTCCAAACTGAAGAAAGTTTGTTATTACCGGTTAAGTTTGATGGAAAGGCATTTGCAATCCAGATTCAGGAGGATAGGAGGAAGGGCAGAAAAACAATAAAGACAAGACTGAGGACTAGTGAGAGTTTCTCCATGATTGTGAAAAAGAGCAGTACTGATGGAACTGTAGGAGGTAAGTACTTCTTTCATAGTATCTGGGAATAGGGAGAGTGATCCCTAATCTTTCTTTTTTTTTTTTTTTAAGATTTTATTTATTTATTTGACAGACAGAGATCACAAGCAGGCAGAGAGGCAGGCAGAGAGAGAGGAGAAAGCAGGCTCCCCTCAGAGCAGAGAGCCTGACGTGGGGCTCTATCCCTGGACCCTGGGATCACGACCCAAGCGGAAGGCAGAGGCTTTAACCCACTGAGCCACCCAGGCGCCCCTCCCTAATCTTTCAATAGAAATGACATTGCCCATCCTTTCTTTTACAGACTCTGCTGCAGTGTCCTCCCTGAGAAAGCCAGGTAGACTTGGAACAAATTTTCTCTAGCAGTTATTAGCCTTGTGGTCTTGAACATGTCACTTGTTATTTCTGACTTTAAGTTTATTCACTTGTGAGGGGATAAGATAATTCTATCTTATAAGATAGATAAGAATAAGAATTCTATCTTATAGATAGGGGGTAAGAATTCTATCCTTCTAGAGTTGTTGAGAGGATTAGAGACATATACACAAGGCCTAACTCAGAAGATGAGAGCTATAACAGTGGTATTTTAAAATAACATTTTAAGTAAAATATTCTTTATATAAATTATGTCCAAACATAGTAAATTCACCAGGGCCAACTCACAAATGTACCCCAGTCACCTCTGGTCAACTCAGATTGCACAATATCCTCTTGCTAGCTAGTTGGAGAATTTACTATGACCACTGGGAGAGTTATGTACTTTGGTGGGCTGTGTGTACCTGAAAACTTATATGTGGCAGCAATGTGAGCAGTGGGGAATGGTCTACATAAATCTGTAATTGAAGGGAATGGGTATATTTGTGGATGTATATACAGATGATAATATGACAGCCCCATGGCTCTGTGAATTTGGTCTGTTTCCAGGTGTCTCAGTTTCACTAGGACAGAGACAGCAGAAACCAAACAATCACAATGTATACTGCGCAACTGTTTTCAAATGCTAATCTAAGCCCTTGAAGCTGTGGTGCAGATGGATATGACCTTGATAACTTGGGCACAATTTGTTCACAGCTAAATCCAAGGATATTTGGCTTCATGTCCCTTAAGAAATTATTACAAACCCTCCTTTTACATTCCATATTTCTGTGTTAAAAGCCTAACACAGTTGCTAATTAGTGAGACTTTCGGCATTGGAGTGGCAAAAATCATGCACAAGGGAAGCTTTATTAAGACCAATTTGTTAAATGATTTAGTCTGCTGTAGGAGTCATGAGATGAGTCAGGATAGTTGATAACAAATTATGGAAGATATTGTGTTAATCTTTTAGAGGAGGTATTCTGCTAAACGTGAGTTGGCATTGATGTAGTCAGATTACAGTGTTTGTGCAGCAGGTAAAAAAGAAAGTAATCGTGGCAGAATTCTTGTTTAGAGAATTGTATCTTGTGTGTGTAATTTTGTCAGTTTCATTTCAAAGTGTAAGATAATGCTTGTTATATGTGGTGTAGACTCATTTGTACTGATGGGGCCCCTACTGTGCTAGGAAAAAAAAGATCAGGATTTTGTGGCCATCTAACAAAGGGATGTCTCGTATTTTCATGACCACCATTGCTGCAACATTGCACACTTGCCACTCTGAAATTGCCTATGTAACAGAAGGGTGTTTATTGCAGTGTGAATAGTAAACTTCATCAGAGACTACGCTTTAAACTATTGCCTCTTCCTTGCTTCTAGTGAACATAATATTGAGTATATTCTCTATCTTTTCCATGAAGATAAATCAAGTGTTCATTCATTTAACAAATAGTGCTATAACATGAGAGGCACTCTTCTAGGCACTGGGGGTGCGAGAAGAAAATAGAACAAACCTGGCTCTAATGAAAACTGCATTGTGGCAAGAGGAGACTAATGACAGCAATATAAAAAAAATAAGAAAGAGTTAGCTAGTTAGAAAAAAAAATGGAGAAAAAAATGATATGCAATGTTGGGAGAGGGTATTTGTAATGTTGGATAAAGTGGCAAGGGAAGCTTTCCCTGAGAAAATAACCTTTGAGTAAAGATGTGAAAGAGTGAAAGGGCTAGCATATATCCTTGGAAAAGGAATCCCAGGAAGAGGTCACAGCAGGTACAAAGGCCCTGAGATGGGGATATGGTTGGCTGGCAATTCTGAGAAAAAGGAAGAAGGCGGTGTGGTTCTAGTGTAGGGAGCAGAGGGCAGAGGAATAGCAAAAGAGGTCAGGAATAAGAAAAGACAGATCATGGAAGGCCCTCGGGCCATAGAAAAGACTTTGGCTTTCATTATGCATTTGAAAATATTAAATTTTTCCATTTCTTTTTGACCTTTTCTCTGATAGCAGTACTATTCATGTAGCCTTAAAAAGAATTCGATTGTTAAAGTAGGAACACAAGGAGAGGACAACAGTATGTATGTATGTAGTAGTTCTCTATCTATCCACGTACATAATTTATTTTTGGAGGTTGGGGATGTTCCAAGTGGCAATAAAGCAGGAATGCAAAGAGAAAGAAAGTTAATATTCAGGATTTTTGTTTGTTTTGTTTTGTGTTCACTTTCAGAAAGGCTCTTGAGTATCAAAAGGAAAGCCACTGGGGTTGTAAAACACTGATTATGCTCTTAACAGGCCTAGAAAGGGAAAGAGACTGAGGACCCTCTGTCCCTGCCCTAGCTCAGGAGGGGCTGGTGACTCCAGAAGGAAGAGGGTGGCTGGGTGTGACCTCTGTATGGGTGTGGGAGTGGGCAGGGGGAAGTGGAGCTGGGGCCTGTGTTTGTGGAGAAGTGGAAGTTTCAACAGATGCAGAGGTCAGAGAGGCTGAGAAACTTGGTGCCTTTGCCAGGAAGCATTTGTAAGCCAGTGTCTATGGAAAGTGCAACAAGCCCTATGTCCAAGGCCAAGCTGCCTACTGCCTGGGGGACTATCTAGTAGAAGGATAGGCACATATGCTCTGAAATTTTGCCAGGCAAGCCCCTCCTCCCCACAACCATGAGCATATCCCTGCAAAGACCTATAAAATCCCCCTGTTCATGCCCTGTAAACAGAGAGATGGGGACAACTTGGAGCATTGGATGTCTGGAAAGAAAGGATTCAGGCCTCATGTTAAGAAGAAGCTGGAAAGCAGGGCAAACAGCCTGCTTATACCTCATTAAGGTAGAGCAGTTGCCTTGCCAATTGCCAGGCATTTATTCTATTTTAAAAATAACTATGAATATTAAAAAAGGAACCTAAAAAATCTTATGAATATGAAAATATTAAAATTTTCTGTTTCATTTTGAGCTTTTCCCTGATAAGCAGAATCATTCCTGTAGCTTGAAAAAGAATTAAGATTATTAGAGTAGGAATGCAAAGAGAAGAAAACAGTATTTTTTGGGGGGGTGGGGAGGGTGTTGCAACCTAGTAATAAAGAAGAAATGCAAAGAGAAAGAAATACTACTTTTGTAGAGTAACAAATTAGTAATATATTTATTTGCTTGTTTATTTATCCAAAGTTTTATTTTTTAGAGAGAGAGAGTGCCCACAAGCAGGAGGAGGGGGCAGAGGGAGTGAATCTTTCAAGCAGACTCTCTCCCCTACCCCCTGCTCGGGAACCCCCAGAGTGAGGGAGCCCCGATGCAGGACTTGATCCCAGAACCCAAGAGATAAGGACCTGAGTTAAAACCAAGAGCTGGCGGCCCAACCAACTGAGCCACCCAAGCACCAGAGTAATTTTTTTTTTAAATTTTTTATAAACATATATTTATTTTTTCCCCAGGGGTACAGGTCTTTGAATCTCCAGGTTTACACACTTCACAGCACTCACCACAGCACATACCCTCCCCAATGTCCATAACCCCACCCCCCTCTCCCAACCCCTCTCCCCCCAGGAACCCTCAGTTTGTTTTGTGAGATTAAGAGTCACTTATGGTTTGTCTCCCTCCCAATCCCAACTTGTTTCATTTATTCTTCTCCTACTCCATTAACCCCCCATGTTGCATCTCCTCTCCCTCATATCAGGGAGATCATATGATAGTTGTCTTTCTCTGATTGACTTATTTCGCTAAGCATGATACCCTCTAGTTCCATCCATGTTGTCGCAAATGGCAAGATTTCATTTCTTTTGATGGCTGCATAGTATTCCATTGTGTATATATACCACATCTTCTTTATCCATTCGTCTGTTGATGGACATCTAGGTTCTTTCCATAGTTTGGCTATTGTAGACATTGCTGCTATAAACATTCGGGTGCACGTGCCCCTTCGGATCACTACGTTTGTATCTTTAGGCACCAGAGTAATTTAATTAGTGACTTACTAATATAAGGTATGTTTCACTTATCCTTTGGTAAATATATTTAGGCAGGACATTTACTTAAATATGCACATAGAACAGGCATAGTAACTTCCAGAGACTTCTTTAGAAAAATTCTATTTCAGAGAAGTCTTATTAACTTTTATTTTGTACAAATAAAGCTTATTTACATAATAAATCCATTTGTTAACTTATTTATTAAATATACATGTATATTACCTACTATGTACTAGTGGTGTTTTAACAGTGAGTGGAGAAAACTCATTGTCCTCAGAAAGCTTACATTTCAATAAGTTAGTAGTGTTGAAATAAATTTCTTGGCGTCAAATGGAGCAGCTCCTGCCCAGGGTGCCATGTAAGCAAATCAAAACTCAGATAATTTTGGTGTCCCTGTGAAGGCTCCACTTGGCACCCATCCTCAAACACTAAGCTAACAAATCCGTAAAAACCAAGTCAACTCTGGGTTCTATACTTTTCCCTGTTCCTTCTCCTCCAAACCAAATTGCCTGTGTGGCCCCAACCAATCAGTTATTTTCCATTTTCTCTTCTTTGTTTTTTATTTTTTTATCTTATAAAAAGCTTTCGGCCTTCTGCTCCATTTTGCAGTTGTTCAAAAGGAGTCTGTTTCTTGAAGTGTTAAATAAAATTTTTTGCATCAGCTAAATTGTCTTAGTCCTTTTCTAACAGTGGGTATATACCTAAAGAAAATAATTATAGTTTGAGCCCTGTTCTAGAAAGTTTTAGTCAAATAATAAACCTAGATTACATAAACTATTGTATTTACATGAAAGATAATCTAATTAGTTTATGAATTCACAGATTAATCTAGGGGTTTTACAAATTACAGCCCATGGACAAATATGACCTCTACCTGTTTTGATAAATAAAATTGTGTCGGAACACAGCCACACCCCTTTGTTTTCATATTGTCTACTACTGTTTTTGAGCTATGAACAGTGGAATTGAGTAGTTGTAATAGATCCTCTTGGGCCACTAAGCCTAAAATATTTACTGTCTAGGTTTTTACAAAAGTGCAGACTGTGGGGATCTCTATCAGTCTCCTTGTGGCTGAATGGCTAAATTCAACAACTGTTCTGAGACCTGCATCCTGAACTTGCCAAGTGGAAGGAATGGAATAAGAGTGACAAGGACTCTGGCACCTAGGCCTGGGACACAGGAGGTGGTCCATAAATGTTGTATACTGTTAGGATAATTCTCGATGCTGTGCTTCACGTCACATAGCCCTCCCACATGCCCCATCAGCTGGTTGAGAACATCCCAACAATATTCCAGATACCCAGGCTGCTTCAGTAACAGCTGTTTGCATCCTCCAAAGATTCCTCCCTGCAAGCTTCTAAACCACTTCATTGGAAAAAGAATAAAAATTAAAAATAAAAGCCCTGATTATCACAGGATTTCCCATAATTGATTGCTGGCTTCAAAGTGGGTAATAAAGGCATGCTGAGCCATGGGAAAAAAAATAATTTTTATGATTTTATTTATTGATACCAATATAACTTGAGGCAATGAAGTTTGAAAATTTTTGAATTGCATAAGCAGCAGCCTTTCCAAAGGGTTTGGGGCAATGTAGGAGATAGAATCATATTTACATGTAAGATAGTGTTTTTATAACTTTTATAACCAAAGCATCAAAAGTTCAGAGGTCTATAAATATAATGTGATGACATGTATATTCAAATTTTTGAGTTTCTCATTATTATTAAATAAAAGCCACAGCAAAACAGTCATTGTGCCAATCACATTAAAAAGTGCACAATTTTTCTTGTTCTTAAATTATATATGGTTCTTTCTTTTTTATTGGATTGTTATGATAAATCTTAGTTTGAACAATTTTTTTAAGAGATCTTATTTATTTATTTGACACAGAGAGAAACAGTGAGATCAGGAACACTAGCAGGGAGAGTGGGATAGGGAGAAGCAGGCTCCCCACTGAGCAAGGAGCCTGATGAGGGGCAGGATCTCTAGACCCTGGGATCATGACATGAGCCGAAGGCAGACGCTTAAGGACTGAGCCACCCAGGCACCCCCAGTTTGAGAAATTTTTGAAGACATTTTTAAGAGCAGTAACAGGACCTGCAGTATTTAAGAACCAACGCTCTAGATTCCAGTCCCTTATCGCTACTTCCCTATCCCTCTGGTAGATTCCCACCGGTTTCCCAGGGCTTCTGCGATTGCTTCCTCCTGTTTATGGTGTGTTGGACTCCCATTCGTTACACTTCTTTTCTGTTCTTCCCCCCCCATCCTTACATTATAGTGTACATATCTCTGTTGTATTATATTTGAAGAAAAGTAAGAAGGGTTCCTAGCATTTCTACATCCTTCTGCCCTTTCGCTCAGTTTTTATTCTCATTTCAAAATTTTCCTTTGAAATTTCTTGAACTTCTGACCTCTCTTTCTCTCTGGTTCTATTGTCATTCTTCTGTGTTCGTCTTTCTTCATTTCATTATGATATATTTGCTCATGATCACAGCATACCCTCTAAATTCCCCTGTAGTAGTTACAGCACCCATCATTTTGGCGATACCACACAAATGCCCAGAGTATATGATTAGGGAATAGAGGGTCGGGAAGGAGACCTTCTAAGATTACAAAGCTTTATTATGTAATCTGCCTGACTCTGCAACCCTTCAATCCACACAATTGAGGCCACTTAATTCCTATCTGTGAATTCAACTCGACTCTCAAACCAATTTTTCTTAAGTAGTAAGAATTTAGGAGAGCATGGCCAATGATACCCTATCAAGTTAGTCTAGCTCCTTGTTCTCTGGTTTTGTACAACATATTAAGTAGATAATCATTTGTATGATCAAATGCATTCTAAGAACTGGTTCCTTTAATGAATTCTCTATGTACTGTGTTGTATCTCAGTTCCCCTAACATTGTTTAACTTGGTCATTCAGGTTTTGTTCATTAACTTGATTCAATAGCTAAAAATCACGTTTTTGACCTCTGTGACCTGATCTTTCCTTCAGGGAGAAGCAACTTGATTAAATCGGGGGGTGGTCTTTAAAAGCAACAAAAATGTACCCCGTTGGAATAAATCAAGTTACCCATGAGGATGGCTTTAGAATTTGTCTTGGTGGAATAAACCAGACATTGCCTCTTCACATCTAGGTCTCAGGGTGGAGAAAGTAACGAACCTACATTCTTCACATTTCTTTCTGAGCTTCTGTGCACTGCTACCGAAATTTAAACAAAACAAAACAAAATGAAAAACCCCAGGATGATTAACCCTCATTAAATTCATAGTTAACCATTTGTTCTTTTAAGAAAATTTTTATTTATTTATTTATTTATTTATTTATTTATTTATTGAGGGGAGGGAGGGGCAGAGGGAGAGGAAGACAGAGAATCTCAAGAAGACTGCTCTGAGTGCTCATGAATACAACGCTGAGATCATGACCCAGGCGGAAAACAAGAGCCGGGCACTTAACCAACTGAGCCACCCAGGAGCCCCCATAGTTAACCAATTCTGCTGGGTCATGAATACTGATAGGCATTTTTCTCTATTTTCTGAACAAGGTGTCCTCTTGTTCTTCATTATAGGGCTTTCAAATCTAGTTAATCCCCTCAAGCAGTGGTCTTCAGCCATTTCCCTCCACTTTTTACCTCATTTTCTGCAGAGGATCCTGATAGAGAACATAGAAGCTTCCTGATAAAACCTGTCTCAGTGTTCCAGCATCACACCTATACACTGCTATACTCCTCACACCGTTCTTTCCCCTTTCTTAAGTTTTAATGGAAAAGCTGTGCCTCTTCCTCTCTGAGGCTTCTCCCCCCATCCCTGCATTAGGCCTGAAAATTATTTTCTCCTCTTTTCAGTTTCCAATTTCTCCCACTTTCTTGCTCTTTCTCACTCACTGGATGCAAGTACATGATGGGGAGGAAGGAAGGAAGGTCGGTCATAAAGGAAGAAAAAGAGAGAGAAAAAGAAAGAGAACAAAAGAAAAAAAAAAGAAAAAAAGATATACAGGAAGATGACAAGAATAACAAATAAATCGTCCTCCTTCCTGGATCTCACATCTCTTCCAAGGAATTGACTCTTGCTTTTTACAGCCCCGATGCTTGAACAAGTTACCCTTACCTTTTGCCTTCACTTCCTAACCTCCTGCTGGTTTCTTAAAGTCCCACAATGTGCTCCTTACCACTGCTTCTCTACCACTGCCTGGAAACTGCATTCATTAAGATCACAAACAATATCCACATCTGCCTTTGACTTGCTTGATTCCTTAAATGAATTTGACACATTTGATCACTCCCTCCTTCCAAAAACCTCTCTCACTAGTTTCTAGGAAAATGCACTCTTGTGATCTTTCTCTTCATTCTCAGGCCACTTTTTATCAGTCTTCCTTGCTGACTTTCCTCTTCTACCCATCCATAAAGAGGCTGGTTTCCCTAAGAATTATGGCTTGGTTTCCTTCACTCCCTATTCTACCCATTTTCCCTAAGTAATCTTCATCCCCTCTCATAGCTTCTGTCATTATTTATATTTTGGAAACTTCCTCTGAAAATCTGTAGTTTCAATCTCTCTGCTAACTTCCAGACTTATAAGCTGAATAGAAGGCTTTATAGTTCCATTTTGCTGGCTTGCAAGGCATGATAAATCCCACTTGTCCAAATCTGAACTTTAAATTCTGTTCCTAATCCCCACAAAAATTCCATTTCTCTCTCTATGTTTCCTATCACCTTGTAACACTGACTTGCTCAAAATTGCAACATAGGGTGTCTTTCTTGATTGCTTCTACTTATTTCCAAACTCCATCCTATTAACCTTGAGAGGACATCTAACCTGACCTTTCAGGTTTGTCCCTTTACCCAGTTTGGTACCCGAGATCCTGTTCCTTGGAGCAAGACCTCTGTAAGCTGACCATGTCCCTAGGGGGAAGCCGCTTGATTAAATTGAGAGGAGTCTTTAAAGCAATAAAACTGTTCTTACCCTGTTGGAATAAATCAGTTATTCACCAGGATGTGTTTTGAATTGTTCTTGTTGGAGTAAGTCAGACATGACCTCTTTACACCAAGGTCTGTCTTAGTCCAGAGAAAGCAACAAACTTGCCTTCTTTGCATTTCTCGCTGTTTCTGAGCACTGCTTCAGAAATTAAAAACAATTCTTAAATTTCTTAAGACAATGAAAAAAACAAAATCAACCGGATTTTCTTTCTGTGCCAATACCTCCACTTTAGAACCTGCCCCTTTCTCCATTCCAGAGCTTTCAGCAAGTTTTTCCACCTTTTTGCTTTTTACTTTGGTTGATAATCTTGAGTGTAGGTGCCTGTTTTCTTCCACTAGTTTGTGAGTTTCTTCGGTTAGGTTTTGTCATTTATCCATCTTTGTATTTCCTCCTAGTTAACTATTTCAGTGCCTGGAGCTCAGAAGGTAGTGAATAAGGAAGTGAATGACTCCCCTAATCTTCAGCCGTCTGCCTGCCCTAAACTTTACCTACTGCTTGCTTCTTAGAAGACCCAAGACTGCCTGCCCACCTTAGCTCCATGTCCCAAGGGAACTTGGTCTAAATTATCTGGATGCCTGGTGAAAGTGAGATTGGCAATGATGAAGATTATATTAAATAGCAACTCAATTTTCCTAACATGTACATTCTGTACTTCCAGACTCTCAAACTAAGTGCCCCTGACCCATATCGCTGTGTATGTGAAGCCAGAGGACACAGAGCTTCTTGGAATATCAGTTTTGCTCACGTAGTTCTTTGAGACATAATATTTGTGTTAAAACAGAGACATATTCAATCAAATGCAAAATTTGTGATAATTTAAAAGATATAGATCTTCAGACATGAAACTTCAAAGAAATTTCATGATGGGGTGGGGCAGTCTCTGCTAAATTTTTATAATCCTGAGGACAAGCTTTTTTGGGATACTGAATTTCAGATGTTAAGTCTGAAGCATTGTAGGCATGAAGTCTGTACGTGTGTGTGCATGCGTGTTGGAGAGGATTGGTCGATGAAGATTCTACAGGAAGAAGTTTTGAGGCAAAAGCCAACAAACAAATAAGCAAACCACACCATATTAAAGAAGATGTGAAATTCTTCAGAGTTTAGTACACCAGGGCTAGTAGTAAACAATCCAGTTTACTTCTGAATTCTGGGCTTTCTCATATCAAGATAAAACCGTTTTAATACAGGAAGATTAAAGTTTCTTAAAGTCGCAGCCAGTGTAGATGGATGCTTCACTGCCTTACTTAGTGAATTGCTTGTAAGGGGACTATGGGAGTAATCTTTCCCACATGGAACTAGAAATCTCTCTTGGTAAGTCTAGATTGAAGACAATAGGATTTGAATGTTATTGTTTTAACAAACAAGTAAAACCAATAGAGCATCACAAAATTAGCATTAGTAATTCTGCTTCAGGAATCTCTGTGAGGATTTAAAAATCCCTTTAGAGACGCTGTAAGGCATGCTTCTGTGTTTTTTGTCATGGCTAACCACAACAAAAATTGCATGTGTTTCTTAATTTTTACCAAAAGGAACAGATGGAGACCTAAATTTCAAGGGCTTTGCTTCTTAAGGAGGCCTTACTAAACAAATTATTTAGATACACATATAATAAAAGTAATCATTTTCCTTCCATATACAATTAACTTACTGTGAATTTAGCTTTTTCAATTCTAGGGCAGAAGTCTTTATGGTCTACTCACTTCTCCTTTGATATATCTTTGGTTTCTGTAAAAGAAAGGGGCCATGCACAAATCTTCAAACTCTTTCTCCCTTAAATAGGCTGTGATATTATTCTAATAAACAAAGGTTGGGACTGAGGCTTTCTAAATGCAGGTTAGGGAAACAGATGGCATCTCTTGCTTCTAGGTTTGGTCTGCAAAGTTTGCATTGTACACTGGGCATAAATTTATCCAATGAAGATATATCCAATAAAGATATATTAGACAATTCTAGCCAATCTCTGCATTTTTTATTGGCAGTTTCTCTTTCTAAAAATCTTTATTTATGGAATGAAAAAGGTAGAAGACAAAGTGTAAAATGAATATGGTCCTCAGATCCTGGATTTCTCCAATGAAATAGAGCAAAAGTATTGGGAAAATCTTTCTGCTTATTGTTGGCTAACACAAGTTAGTGATTTACTTGAAGTAAGCCTTGTGTTCTTATTTTGTTTTGTCTAGACAGCCAAATTCTTTACTGCAATTCAAAGAATGTGCAGCCCGTGTTGATGACATAGTAAAGGAAGAAAAACAAATGTAATAAATTTCTAAATTATGCTTTTTAAATTCATTGAAAAAAAATGAGGCCAAGAATAATTTTCGTAAACAGTATACTCCTTCAGCAATATGTCTGGAGTATTTTAAAGTACAAAAACCGATTGTGGGCTGCAATCTGAAAGCTTTGGAAGATTTTATTTTACATAATTTTGAAATGAATGTGTGCATAGAAAACATTTTTATGATTGACTAATGACATTATAACAGTAATACTTCAGCACTGGCAGTGATCTCAGATGGTCGATTTGAGTTTTGTGGATTAAACCAAAGATTCTTGGTAAGAAACATCAGTGCATCATAAATAGCAAGATGAAAATAGAAAACCATTAGATCAGCAGGAGCTGTATATTTAGGAGAGAAGATCTGAAGTTTCAATAATACAACAGATGACATTAAAAGCTAGTTTACTTAAGAAGAAAACTGTTACTGAAAAAAAAAGTTGTTTGAAAAATGATAATGCTTTAGATGAGAATTTTTCTGCAGTGATCCAGTAGGTATATTACTTATCAACCCCATCAAATAGAACAAGGCAATTTAAGTGAGCTGCAAGGTGAAGACCTTAGTTCAAGCTCTGATAAAGCAACACTTTAAATTCAACCTTTATGTTGACAGATCTCTTTCTGAGAAGTCAGGCTATTTACATACTTGTCTACAGAGGAGACCAATGACTTTTGCCTTAAGTCACTGTTCATAGAGTCACTAAAGAAGTTCATCCTTCCTTAACCTTCTGGTTTAATCATGGAGAGCAAAGATAAGGACTTTTTATTTTTTCTTTTATATATTTTGTAAGGTTCCCTGAGATCACAGTGGGGGACTAAGCCGAGGCCAGAGATGAGTAGTAGAGGCAACTACTGAAATAATCGTAGTTGTAGTGAATGGCAATCCTTTCCAAATACCAGAATATCTCCCAATACACATGCCAGCATTTCAGTAATTCTCATGGGAGTGTTGAAAATTATTTATATGGGATCCTTCATTGAACTTTTTTTTCACTAACTTGTTAAGCCCCAAAGGCTAAGAATTGTGCTTCTATTGAAAATGGCTGCCCTCTTCCCTAGAGGGAGCAGCTTGGAAACTTGTAGAAGTAGGTACATGTATAGAGACAAATGTAAAATTAATAATTATAATCATGTAGTTCAAAAATATAAACTGACATGCACTGATTGTAGCTTTAAGGAACAGGTATTCTGAAAAATACTTGCTTTCTCATTTTAAAAATACAAGTAAAATACCAGCATGCCATAGAGAAATTTTTATAACTTTTTATTATGAAAATTTCAAAACCATAAAGTAGCAAAGTATAAGGAATCCCCAGGTACTCATCACCCAGTTTCAGCCATTATGTCAGATACTTTACCATTTTCTCAGTAAATACTTCAATCTAGAGCTCCAAAATATAGACTTAAAAAAAAAATTATCATACTGAAAACCTTAAAAATAATTCAAGTGGAAATAATTGAAGTGTCTTAACTTTAGATGCTTCATTTGGCATGGAGACATTATATGTATAATTCAGAGAAAAACATGAACCTGAAATAACCCAATTCTCTCAGCTCTTTCTCTAGGCTCACTGTCATTGAAATAGAGAAACAAATCCTTGTCAGTCCAGTAAAACAGTCATTTTGTTTTCTGCTTTTTTAAGGGTTTCAGGGATATGAATGCAGACATTGAAGAGTCAAAATGAGAGCTGGCATATGATTTGACTTTCCTGAGATCAAGCATATTGATCATTCACACTTTTCTGGAGGAGTGAATGGTGACTCACAGCACTGGGACCTGACACCAGAGGGACTGTGGTCAATGATGAAAGGATGTCACCTTTGGCCGCAAACGCTAACAAAGCTGTAATCCTTCCAAATCCTTCTAACAAATGTAATCCTTCCAGATTCCCAATTCAAATGATCATTTTAGGAAAATAGAATAGAATATGGAATACATTTATACAGCTGGTGACTTTGTAGATCTATTTGATCAGTGAAAATGATGAGATACCTGGAAAGGAAACCTTTAAGGTCCCCATGTGCAGGCAGGGGGTCTATTTCTCCCAATGGGAAGACAACATCATCTGCCACTGTGCCACTCACTTTGGGGTACAACGGGGATTTTAATGATGAATTTTAGCTCTCACTTTGGCCTAGCTATGGCACCCGGATGATTGATTAAACACTGGTCTAGGTGCTGTGAATGGTTGTTGTTGTTTTTCCAAATGTGATTAACATTTAAATCACTATACCTTGAATAAAGCTGATTATCCTCCATAATGTGTGCTGGTCTCATGGAACCAGTTGAAGCCCTTTGTAGAAAGACTGGGATACCCTGAGAAAAAAAGGGATTCTGCCTCTAAATTGCTTTCAGACTCAAGACTGCAACATTACCTGTTCCCTGGGTCTCCAGTATGCCAGCCTACCCCACAGATTTTTGGACTTGCCAGTCTCCACAACTGTGTGAGGCAATTTCTTAAAATAAATCTATCTTTATCTCTATCTATCTATCATCTGTATTTATTCATATGTACTCATACATCCTGTTTCTCTAGCACAGGGATGAAATAACTCTTATGGTAATGTAGAAAAACAATTATATCATTGACCCTGAACAAAGCAGGAGTTAGGGGCACTGATTCCTGCACAGTTGAAAATTCATGTATAACTTTTGACTCTCCCAAAACTTAAGTACTAACAGCCTACTGTTGAGTAGAAGCCTTACTGATAACATAAATAGCTGATTAACACATATTTTGTGTGTTCTTTGTATTATATACTATATTCTTACAATAAGCTAGAAAAAAGCAAATATTATTAAGAAGAGAAAATACATTACAGTTACTCTACTGTGTTGATAGAAAAAATTCACATATAAATGGACCCTTGCAGTCCAAAACCATGTTGTTCAAAGGTCAGCTGTATTTAGACAATGTTATATATTGGGCTCTCAGAAAATATGGAATCATAGGATCTTAGACTTAAGAACTTGGGCCTAACTTAGTCAAAATTTCCACCTATACATTGTTAACAATTATAATAATAAGAATTAAATGATTGACATGTACTATGTATCATCTTTACAATACTCAAGGTTAATATTCAATTTTATATATGAGTAGATGCAGCTGAGAGAACTAAACAACTTCTCCAAGATGACCTGGGTGGAAGTCACTAAGCCAGCATTTAAATTCAATACTATTTGAATCCAAAGTCCATTGTCTATCAGTTAGATGGCTTTTCTTCAACATAGCCCCTAAATCCTTGGACATTTTTTGGAAATATAGAATTTTGGTGAGGCAGAGACCATTGCATGGCAACTGTATATATTTTTTAATGCCATTGTTAGAAAGAACTTCCATACTGAGTCAGATTTTATCATGTGTTTTGCCCTTTATAGCCACATTTTAACATGTCAGTTCTTCAAACACTTGAAGCTAGCCATTTTTTTGGTATTGTTGACTTATTTTCTTTATTGAATTAAAATTATACCATGTATCAAATAGCAATGTGTTTACAGAAGGATTTAATGCATCATGATACATATAATTATCTTTGAAAAGTCAGGATGCAAGTTATGATTATGAACATAAAATTTATATTAAAATATTCTACATAAGTGATTTATTTGGTTGTTTTATTTCAAAGTCATTGAGAATCTAATGATTACTCTCCTTCACTTTATGGTTCTTCAAAATCACTTGGCCAAATATATGTAATAGGAAATGAAATTTCATTTGTATATAATTTCCATTTGCCCTGTTTTGGTTAAGACACATTTTCTTAACTTCTATATTTGAGAACACTGAAGAGTTCATTGTTTCAATTATTTTCTTTGCTTTTGGTTGAAGAATTATTGGAAAATGTTCTAAGAAGTCTCCAAATTTCTGTAGCATTCTTTCTTTTTATTTAGAGGCCTAACTTATACTAACTATGGATGCTTGACTCCATAAAGAATATGCTTCTTAGATGACAGATGTGTGCAAGCCTTTTGCTCCTTCTTGACAGAAGAATTTCTATGCTAAAAACAGGGGATTTCAAATTAGTTCTGGGTATAGCATTTTTCTTATTTTCACTTTTCACCCAGTCCTGGCAGAGAGCCTCTGGTGTATGGTTAATGCTATTTCTGCTCTTCCACCATCTTGGAAATATATACTACTTTGCTCCATTTCATTAGTCTGCCTCTTCTGGGTGTTGGAAAGCATAACCATCTGTCACTGGTGAAATACAAGCAGGATGTTTCACTGCCATGTTGTTTGGCTATAAAGGTGTAAATTGAATCTCTAACTCAGGTTTTGGAAATGGAATAGTTTGATTATCTTCTGTTGAAACTTCACAAGAGTCAAGGACTACAGAACCGTCTTCTACTTCATTCATAGAACTTCAAAACTTGTTTGAGGTTCAGTTTTAACTCTGACAGGATCTATTGAACTCAAATGTCTATCCACAGTTTGTTCTTCTGTATCGGAAGTCTCCGATGTGATCTTTTTTAATTGTTCAGTTACATTATTTTTCTGTATGTTACTGGAGATCAGTACCTTTAGCTGTATTTCTAAAGCTGCAGCAAGTTGATCTCATTCTTCTCACCATTTTTGAAGTTTACTATCTTTCTTTGTCAGTTGTGCTTTAAGTATTTCCAATTCATTTGTTGCTTTAAACAATGTTCTCTGTCTTCAGCATATTTTTTCATCTCTTTGTTTTGTAGATTTTCAGCTTCTTTTGCTTTGGGAAGCTAGCAATTTGATCCAAAGTATTTCCTTTTTTTAAAATGTTTTGCCATAGAAACAATTTTCAGATACCCTCCTTCTTGATTGTTTTTATTAATGCTCTTTGGCTAGCTATCATTGGTAAGTTCCAGCAACTATTTCAAAAGTTTGACTCTAGTATTATCTGCCCAGACAACAACAGAATGCCCTTCTTTCTTGCTCTAGAAACTAGGGTCTCTAAATACAGTCTAAGATTTACTAGCTTTTTAATGTAGTCTCATACCTCCTTTTACAGATTCTTTTATAAGGACTATTCTTTCATCATTGTATCTATGTGGTTAATATTTGTAGGTTTTTGCACTTACCCACATTAAAATTTATATTATTACTTTTAACCTAATGGTAAAGTCTATCAAGATATTTAATATTATATATTCTATCTTTTTCAATGCACAATTTCAGTAAGTGCAATATTGGCTAATTTGTATGGAGTTTAATTTTAGACATTGAATATGAAACAGTGGATCAACATGCTAATAGAAAAACAGTGAAAGTGATGGAAAAGAAATAGTGTTTTAGGAATAATTTGTACTGAAAGACTTAGTCATAATCATTAGGAGTGACATTACTATGAGAAAGACCATAAACACTGAGAATATAAAGTACTGATCTTTGGGAAACAATTGCATTTAAACATGGGAAGAGCCCACTTCAGGTAGGAAAGAGAAAGAGCAAATTCTTTAAGGGTAGGAATCAGCACTGATCTGCAACATGGTAAGGGTTCACCAACCATTTTTAGAAATGGAATTAGTGCAAGAGGCAAAGAAGGAGGGGTTAGAGAAGAAAGAAAAGAAAAAAGAAATAGTACAGCATTATAAAAGAGTACCATCACACTGACGAAAGTGTAGCCAGATCAAAGAGAATGAGAAGTGAGAAGAGACTACTAGATTTGGCAGTCATAATAATGGTCGCCGGTGATACCAGAGGTGGCAGTTCTGGCCAAACGTTTGGGAGAGAAGTCAGATTGTGAGGTGTGAAGCAGTGGCTTGGTGATAAGAATGCAGGCGTTGAGTACAGATTACTTTTTCCAGTGGTGCTTTCACAGAGGTATAGGGTGGTGGTTCTACTGAACAGGTAGAACCAAGTGTTTTTGTAGTTAGAGAAGGTTCACCGGCAGAGGACAGATAATCCTGGGAAAAGAGGGAATAATTAAAAGCACATGATCTTGGGTAAAGCAGCCAGGATCTTATAAAGAACTGAGCAGAGTTTATGCATTTTGTTAAGAAAGATGAACATGTTTTCTACAAACTGAGTCACCAGGGAAAGTAAGTAGTCTGGGTTATGATTCTGTGTAACACTGATCAAGTTTATATCAGAGAGGGACAAGAGTGATTAAACTCAGTTCAGGAGGACTTCTGTAGCTCAATAGTAAAGCAGTAAGGATGAGAGTGTAGATGGTTGTCTTAAAGCATGTTGAAAATGCACTGGGGAACGTATTAATTTCTTAGGGCTGTCATGACAAAGTATCACAGACTGGAGGGCTGAAACAACAGACATTTATTTTCTCACAGGCTGGAGGCAGGAAGTCCAAGATCATGGTCTTGCTGGGTTTGGTTTCTTCTGAGGTCTCACTCCTTGCATTATAGATGGTTGTTTTCTCTGTCTTTATATGATTTTTTCCCCTGACTATGCTCATCTGCTTCCTAATCCAGTCTCCTTATAAAGACACCAGTCATTTTGCATTAGTGCCACCCCACCCCATAACCCCATTTTACCTTAATTACCTCTTTAAAGGCCCTATCTCCAAGTAAAGTGATATTTTGAGATACTACGGGTTATGACTTCAACATATGAATTTTGGGATGGGGAAGAGGAGTAGAGGGATGCAATTCAGCTTGTAACAGGAAAATGTAATTAATAACAAATAAAAGAATCCCATGTACTTCCTTATAGTTGAATATGTTGTAACTAGTAGAACTTCTTGAAATTCAGTGTGTGGTAAGCAGAATTATGGCCCTCAAAGATGCCTGTATCATAATACCTGGAAATGGAAATATGTTACTTTATATGACAAAAAGAATTTTCAGATGTGATTTAGTTAAGAATTCTGAAATGACAAGATTATTTTAGATAATCCACATGGGCCTAATCTAATCCCATTAGCCCTTAAAGTGGAGAACTTTTCCCCACTGTGTTTAGGGCTAAAGGGGGATGTGATTCTGGAGTTAAGGTCAGAGATACAACACTGTTGGCTCTGAAGATGAAGGGAGGAAGCCAGAAGCCAAGAAATGCAGGTTCTAGAAGCTAGAAGCAGCAAAGAAATAGATGATCTCATAGAGCCTTGAGAAGGACAGCAGCCTTTCAACACCCTGATTTTAGCCCAGTGAGATCTGTGTCCATACTTCTGACCGTCAAAACCGTAGCAGAATACATTCATTTTAAGTCACTAAGTTTGTGGTGCTTTCTTACAACAGAAATGAAAAAGTACCATGGTGAAGGTCTATTTAAAAGACTGAGTCAGTAGGTCTGGAATGGGGCCTAAAAATAAGCAATACTGACCAGTTCCCAGGGGCTGCCAGTGCTGCTAGACTGGGGAGCACACGTTGAGTAGTAAGGCTTCAGAGATCATCAGATCTCTTCATCAGATCCGCTCATCTCAGAGATAAAGGCATTGAAGATTAAGAACTTAACGGATACTGGCTGATCTGTCTCCAACTCTCAGCCCACTACACTGTAATAGTACTTTAAAAAAAGAAAAAGAAAAAGAAAAAGGAGCCCATCAAAGAAGAGCAGGCAAGATGTCCAGAATTAGGAAAATTTGGCTCCCCCGCCTTCATGTGTTTATGGTGCCTATGAAGTGTCCTAGTTGACATTTGGCTGATACAAATTGTTAATTAGCAACACCTTCATAAACTAACAGCTGTTTGCTATGTGCTACAGGATTATTATAGCCCTCTTGGGTCCCAGGAGTATCTAACATCCTCGGTGTCAGCAAGTTCAAGAGAAAAATTTCAGGGCATTTTGTTGTGACAATTAAGCAGGAGGTGCCTTAAAAGCTGTAGATCATCTGTAAAGTCAGAACTGTAAACACGGAGGGAGTGTTTCCAGTGACCTGAAGGGCATATTCTGTGTTTATCTTGTTGGCCCAGGCACTCTGTGATTATGTGAGAGCAGAACAGAATGCCCGCTGATCTTCTGGCAAAAGGCTTTGAAGAAAACTATAAGGCTTATTAAAGAAGATAAAGAGCTGGCACACTGGACGAACAGCCAAGGTGAAAATCAGAGAGGAAAAGATTCTAAGAGTGTGGCAGGGACTTGTAAGGAGAGGCTCCTGAGCAGAACATGACCAGGAGGAATGAGGAGAGACTGTAACCAAAGCTATGTGGCAACCACCTACTCTGCGGAACAGAGAGGAAGTTTCACAGGCACCAGAACAAGGTTCATACTGAGCACCACGTGGGCTACGTGCTAAAGCACACGCCTCCGATCCCACCCCAGAGGTTCTTTTCAACTTTTTATAATGGAAAATTCAAACATAACAGAAGTAGGGGGTGTAGGATAGCTCACATACCCGTCCTCACCACACAGCCCACCTTCCTTCATCTATTCCACTGGCTTCATGTCCTCCCTTCCCATCTTTCCTTCTCCACTGGACTATACTGAAGATGATCCCAGGCATCAGGGAAAAGCATTTCAGGTAGAGAGAAGAGTAAGCACGAAACCCCAGGGCAGGGGGTGCTGCTGTGTTTTAGCAACACTAAGGAGATCTGTGTAGGTGGGATGGAGGGAATGAGGGGGCAGCTGGTAGGGGAAGAAATCAGACATAACAGGACAAACAGAAGTGATAGACACACTGTGCAGATTCTTGCAGCTCATGGCAACAGTTTTGGCTTTTACTCTGGAAACGGTAGAGCAGAAGGGACTAGCAATTATGGAAAGCTAAAATTGAAAAGGCAAAGGGGATAAAACAGTATTACTGGAGCCCACAGGAACTGCCTGGTAGCAGCTATAGTCCTAAGGAGTCAAGAATGCAGCTATAGCCAAGAACTTCTTTCCAAATTTGTGAGACAGTAGGAGAATTATTACTCTGATCCCCATGGTAATAGGAATCAGTGTCTCTGAAGAATAGAGTAACCTCCATCTCTGCGTCTTGATTCAGTGATAGGTGAAGTCTTCACTGGCTGAGGGCTGTCCTAGCTTCCAGTTACCTGGAGCATGACTGCCTTCCTTATTGGAAGCACTTCTCCCTTGCTAACTAGGTCCTTCAAATCACCAAGTCCAAGGCTGTGGGGGCAGACACCAAAAATTCCTTGGGTGCATTATTAAGTGTAATAGTGAGAGGGATCCCTTCGATTCCCACTCACTGGCTCTTGAACCTATATAATCTGGTAATGGAGGGAGTGGCATTACTTAGTTCCAGTTTCACCAATGCAATAAGGCACTCATTTTTTCTTGGCTCCTATTCTATAGGAGACTGGGCAGATATTTGGGGAGAAAGGGGTAGAAAATGGTTCTTGCTTTGGTTCCCATGACCTGTTACGCTTATCACTCTCTGTGTGGTTAAGTATGCATATGGTATTTTCCCTTGGAAAAGGAAAACAGAAAATTTCAGGGCAATCCAGTTTCTATCTTCATGAGGCTGTTTCCTGAAAAGCCCACTTTCCTTGTGTGTTTTGGTTAACAGTTTAGCTTTTTCGTTAAAAAGGTTCTGAAATGAGCCAGAGCCTGGCATTAATTAAATTAACCTAAAGGCCACACTATACTCCAGGCCAGAGGTTTTCCATCAGAAGAATTTTGTTCTCTAGGGAATATTTGGCAATATGTAGAGACATTTTTAGTAGTCACAACGGGGGGATGGGGGAAGATAGAGCTACAAACATCTAGTGGCTACAGGCCAGGGAATCCTGCTAAGTATTTTACAATGCATGGGGCATTCCCTGAAAAAGAATTATCTGCTCAAAATGTCAATAGCACTGAGGATGAGAAAACCTTCCCTAGACTGAAGAATTCACCGTTTATTTGATTTCTTTTTTTAAACTTTGCCTAGTCATGTTGTCCAATATAATTCATCTGAGACTAGGCAATGAGCCCCAACGATAGAATAAAATTTATGTAAGTAAGATAATGCCAACAATATACATCTGCTTTGAGTTTGAACAATATAACTCCTCCTATTACTGTATTTTCAGGGAGAAACTGAAGACCCAAATTAAATCCTTTAATCATTTATAGTCAGACTTTCAGAAATTAAAGGTCATGGTTATTCTTTGCTGTCTCAGCCAGAGAAGTCTCAGTCAGATGCACGTGTACGTTTGGAGTCTTTTTGCGGCTGAAACCTCAAGCATCCTTCATTGAGTATATAGTTCTCTTTGTTCATTAGCTGAAATTAGTTGCATTAATCCACTTCACACTTCCCGTGTGCTCTCTTTGTAAATGCTCTGGGCAGTTAATAGAGCCCATAAGCCTATCACAGTTGCAGCCCAACACCCATACACATCAACGGATCTCTAGTATCCAATAAATGGTAGAGTAGTCATGTTCTTAGAGACACCCAAGGATTCCCAGTGGACACAACCACTAGTTTCTAAGTTAAAGCAAGTTTATAAACTGAAAAAATCTTTTTTATTTCATTCTTAGCACTTGTTTCTGGTTAGTTTATGCCAGTTGTCCAAAACCATCCACCTGTGACTTGAAATTTGATAGGGAAGCACTTCCCATTAAGATGCTTACTATGACCATGTATTTGTCATGAGGAAACAATTCCCTGATCCAACTGCCATCTTTTTTAGAGTGGTCTATGAGAAGAGGCACCAGGGTGGCTCCATTGGTGAAGCATCCAACTCCTGATTTCAGCTCAAATCATGACCTTAGGGCTGTAGGAGTGAGCCTGAGTCGGGCTCTGTCCTGAGTGCAGAGTCTGTTTGGGATTCTCTCTCTCTGCTCCCTCTTCTGACTCACGCTCTCTCTAAATGAATGAATGAATGAATGAATGATTAAATTAATGATTAAATGATTGAATGAATAAATAAATAACATATTTAGAGTGGTCTGTGAGGATAGTTAGACTCACCGAGGAAACTGGGTGCCATCCTGACCCACCAGACTCTTATTTGAGGTTCCTTCTTTAATCTTGTACATTTAAAAATTTTCATTTCTGGTTCTTCTTTCAAGTCTTGTATCCCTGGCCTTCCTGAATCAAAGATTCAAGTGCGTGGTGGCACCAGTGTCCACATTGTCTGTGGAGCAGGTAGCCACCCCTCCTACACATTTCCTACCCAGGTGTTCTCCATGTCACACTCGCCTCTAGTTTCTGCATGTCTCCTTGCCATCTGCTGCCATCTCCGACACGCCTGGAAATCCTCAGTCTTCTGTTGCACACCTTCCCAGACAGGCTTCCCTTGCAGCACCTGCCAACACATAAAGTGTTTGGGTCTCTGTGGTGCCAAACGCATCATCTTCATTTTGTGCTGAGTTTCTTTCCTTTTATATTTCAACATTTGACATTTTTTTTTTCAGAAACTTAATATTTGTTCTTAATTCATAAATATTATTATATTACTTTTTGGAGTGTTTTTGATTCCGAAGAAACTTTGGAAAATTTTGCTTATGAGTTTTCCAATGCCTGTATTTTATCTTTTTTTGTCTTTAGTGCAGATGATACATTTTGACAAGCCCTTGATATTAAAATCTTATTTTGTTGGCTTAGAACATATATGAAAATTTGCAGCTTGTTAAGGCTCAGATTTCTCTGTTATTGTGTTCTCTCAGCTCTGTCTCCCCTGGGATAGTGCAGATATGCTGTTTAAAAGTATAAGCTAGGAACAAAAGATTGATGTTGGTTGGAGCAGTGTTCTGAATGTCAGATTAAATCCATCGCACCAATTTACTGGAATTAACCCTTGCCATGGGCACATTATAAGAGAAATACAAATGAGGAATGGTCAAGAGTGACATTTGTTGTAACTAATATTTTCTAGGAACAGTACTATCTTGTTGTTTTGGCATATTTGTGTAGGTAGAGGAGGGCATAGCAGTTAAAATAGGAATAGAGAATTGTATAGTTATTTTTTAATACCTTCCATGTTATTTTAGTGTCCCTCTGAAAACTATTAGTGAGAATCTCTCATGTTTCTCTTTATTCAACAACTTCTTGGGTCTTCTGAATATCTCTTGATTTGGGAGCAATGTTCACTGCTAAGACAATAGGGCATGCATAGTCTACTGAGGATGAGATCATTTTATAAATGCCTTCTTTAAGGTCTGATTTGGTCATCTTTATTTTTTCCTTCTTTTCTAGTAGAATACATATTGTTATTTACTTACAATTCTCACTCAAGTAAATAACATATGAAAGATGTATCATGCTTTATAGCTAGGTATACTCATATGTAAGAAGATATTTTTAACAAAATAAAAAAGAAAACAGTTTTCATTGTAAAACTCAAGAGAAGAGGAAGACATCTCCTTGCAACTCTTACAAAAATAACTTTCAATCAGCATGAAATAAATCATGCCTTCATAATAAAGTATATGATTTTTGCCAAAAGAAGCATTTTAGTTTACCTAAACTTCTCCTTTATAAATACATATGTATTTCTGAGTCTTTTTAATATATGGAAAATAACTAAACCTCTTTTCTTTTTAGAACCTCTTAATAGGGTCTAAAATGTTTCTTTTCTAGCACATTCTATTTTGTATTATGTGTCTCTCTCTCTCTCTCTTTTTTTTTTTTTTTTACTAATTTGAGTGTATGAGCCAACAAATGCTTAATTTAAATGTAAGGACAGTTGAATTGCTACAGTCCTAGAGATTTTGTTAAGTAGAGATTTTTCTAGCTTAAGCTAACAAAACAAGGACAAATTGAATTTTTTTTCAGAAAAACAGGAAAAAAAAAAAAAACCACAAGTGACAAAGCAATTATACCAGAACACACACACACACACACACTACACCCCTCCACACATCCAAAACTTCTGTTAATGGATCTTCCACTGATCTTATCCTGCAGTTATGTTTTGAGAATCTCTTATACAAGAATATCTATTTGTTTGGTTTTTTAACAGTGCTAAAAAAGTATTTAGTGGAGAGAATAATTGCTACTAAAAACCAATTCTAAATGAGACATGAACTAAAACTCTTTTAATTAGGGTATGCTTGAAGCTTTCATACCTCCCCCAACATCAGGCAGTGTGAGAGCACCAAAGCCTCATAGCTGGGCTCTGGAAATTAGAAGAATGACCACAAATAAATAAATGATTTATGATTTAAGCAAATTTTAAAGTTTCTTTTATTGTTGAGACAATAATAGATATAGGTAATTTAAATACCCTCTTAACATAAGCAGAAGATATTTTACATACAATGTTCCAACTTGTTTTATTTATATACATTTAGATATTAAAATATTTAAAGTGCTAAAGATGTTGATCAAACTCATTATCTTTTTTTTTTTTTTTTTTGGTCCCAAATACTCTCAGCACATAAAATTAGGGGTTTGTGTTTCAACACATGGCAAGGGTGAAGAATGGGGAAAGGTGGAGAAGCAGTTTGTAGGGAATCAGGAAAGCAGTTCTGTTAAACTTTGCATTAACAAACTGGTCTATATTTCAGAAAATCTTGATGGTAAATATCTCTACCACTATGAATTTATCTATTTTTCTTAGTGACATTTTAAGCATCTAACATCAGTACACCGAGTTTTATTACAAGGAGCAATATTTAGACAAATTAAATCTAACAAAAATCAACATTTGTATGGCTATATCCAGTCTCAAGAACAGCAAACAAGTTATAAGTTCTAATAAGAAGATATTTGAGAGCTTATGACATCGCGATTCGTACATGCGGGAGCAGATGTACTCTGGCTGGGTCATTCTGATGGTCAGTTATTAGAAGTGTTTATACTCACCTAGATAGTGATTTTCCAACTGAATGGTTATAAACAAGTAGTGTGTAACTCTCTAAAGGGGTTCAGTGTTTCGTGAAGGCCAGAAGAAAGCTAGCCTTGAATGAGAATGAGGAAAACATGTGTTTTGTATTTAGTAAAATCACATTAATTAATATTTAGGATAGCTTTAAACTAACCTCTTACCAAGCAGGCCTTCTGGACAGGCAAGGAGCTTTTGATAGTGGACAGAGAGGAGGGTTTATGGAAATTTCACTGAAAGCGGTGCTGGATTGCATCCTGAGACTCTGAAGGTCCCACTAATACTGTCTGCAGGAGGGGATCTGGAGTCAGGAGTCAAGTCCTCATTCCAGGCAAAGGTTCAATCTGGAGAGACTGGGCCCAGAAAAAGCAACTGGACATAGCAGAATGGGGTGAATCAAAGGCGTGTAGAGCAAACAAGGGGCTCCTGGCAGTATTCCATGAGACTTAGCTGTCGCTGTTTTATGACAAGTGATTCCCCTTCGGTGATGAGGAAGCCAGTTGTTAAGGTACTGTGATGATTCCTTATAAACCGGAGTTTGCAAAATAGCATGTTCTGTTTGATCCGTAGAGTACTTACCCATAGAATGATTTAAAAGAAATTTGCATTAGTTGCCAACACTTAACACCAAACATAATTTTACTACATATGTCGACTTAGAGCATTTCTGAAAACATCAGAAATCTAGTATTATCCACCTGGCTGCCGTACATAGTGTGGACCATGGGCATTCCTCTTGCAATGGGCATGCACCCTTCAATCTGCACAGTCCCTGCCAGTCTCCACTGTCCTAAATCCGTGAATGGGAGGCAGTTGCCTTTTACCATCATACTCATTTTGTTGTTTTGCTTACAGTAGAATTAAGGCAAAACTGAGATATTTCTTTTCTTTTTTTAAAGATTTTATTTATTTATTTATTTGACGCAGAGGGAGAGAGAGTGAGAGTGTACAAGGAGGGGGAGCAGCAGACAGAGGGAGAGGGAGAAGCAGGCTCCTGCTGAGAAGTGACCCCAACGTGGAACTCCATCTCATGACCCTGAGTCATGACCTGAGCCAAAGGCAGATGCTTAACCAACTGAGCCACCCAGGCTCTCAAAACTGAGATATTTCTTAAATCCATTCTGTAGTTCTTTATTTCAGATTTTTTTTTTCAATTTTAAAAGTCTTATATTATAAAACATTTCAAACATGTAGGAAAGTGGACAGTATAATTAAATAATACTCCATGACCCTATTTCATGGCTTTAACTGTCATTACTTAAGTCCAATCTTGTTTCATCTATATCTGTCACCCACTTCCCTCCACTGTGTTATTAAAAAAAAAAAATCCCTGACCCCCCTCTGATTTTTCTCTGTATTTTAGCACATAACAATAAAATATAGGAACACTCATATAAGACAATCATGTAATCATAGTATAGTCACACAGTAACTTTAGCAGTAAGCATTTATATATAAATTATCCAGTGTGTTAAAATTTCCAATTGACATGTTTTGTTTAAATCAGGATTAAAATAAGGTCTACATGAGGTAATCGATTGCTGACTTTAAAATAATTTCTAATTTATGGCCTCTCCCTTCTCCATATCTGTTTTTCTCTCTCTCAATCCCTCTCCCTCTCTGTCTCATTCTTCTATTTTTTTGTTCAATAAACCTAGTTGATTGTTTTGTATTTGTCACAGTTAGAAATTTGCTGATTTACTATGATAAAATTTAGCATGTTCCTCTATTGTCTGCATTTCTTGTAAACTGGCTTAAAATTTTTTGGAAATATGGGCACCTGGATGGCTCAGTGGGTTAAAGCCTCTGCCTTCAGCTCAGGTCATGATCCCAGGGTCCTGGGATTGAGCCCCGCATCAGGCTCTCTGCTCAGTGGTGAACCTGCTTCCTCCCTCTCTCTGCCTTGCCTCTCTGCCTACTTGTGATCTCTGTCTGTCAAATACATACATAAATAAAATCTTTAAAAAAATTTTTTTTTGGAAAAAATATTTCATCGGTAGTGGTATATTCTATCAAGAGGCACAAAATCTCAGGTTCTCTCTCTCATTGGTATGTGTTCAGTGCCAGGACCCATCAATTCAATAAAGATTGCAAAATGTTGATAGTCTAATTAAACCATTCTGTTTTCATTCAATACATGAAATCCCTCTAATAAGAAAAACATCTTGTCTATTATTTGTTTATGTAGGGGTACAGTTCTTACAGGAAAGGCTGAATAAATGCTTGATTCTTTTCCTCTATTTATGAGTTTCTCAAAATAATTAGCACCCCCATTTGAGACTGATTTATAGTTTTTAGTATTATGAACTCATGTAATTAAACACATTTCTTATGTTTCAGTCCATAGAGGTTATTGTCTTTACTAAGGTTTATAATTTTCTGTCTGTTGCTTAATTTGACTTCACCCTAGTGAATTTTCAAAATTCTTTTGTTACCTGTTGGACAAACTGTCCCAATCTCATCATGTACATTTTCCCAGACATAGAATCTGCCATTTCAGGAATCCTGGCTCCTTTGAGTGAGGACTGGTATTTAAAGGCTGTAACCTGGATGTTAGTAGCCATGCTCTACCAAATTGAGAAAGTTAAAGACAGCTTAGAAAACTATGTGTTACTTTTCTTTTTTTCTTAAACCTGGTTCACTTTACTTAGTTACAATCCCTTTCTGGGCTTCATTAGCACTTCAGTTTGTAACTCCTGCTCCAAACCAGTTCTAAACCATCAACATACTGTTCTACATGCGGAAGTATTCTACAACAGGGTAAAAGGTAAAGAGCTGAATTACTTTACAACGAGAGAAAGAAAATGAGGAGCTAATAGCAGAAAATTACAAGTGATTTTACTTACAAACATCAGTGTGAACTTCTACTTATAAATAACAGAACCCTGTAGACACTGTTTACCTACTTGTGAAGTAAAACCATGTCATTGATGTCTGGGACTAATTGCTTTATTTACTCTGAATTTTAGAGGATCTTTCTTTTGAGGTTATCCATGTGGCAACATCCTATCAAGCTGGTAAAACTAAAGTGATGCTGTATTTAACTGACATTTTTAATTACAGGAGAGGAAGACAAAAAGGATAGTAAGATTTATTGTCTGCAATATACCAGAGGTTTTCAAATACATTATTTCATTCTCACAGTCATTATCTAAGGTGGTATTTTCTCCATTTTATTTTTAATAATATGTATAAAATCTGGAACTTCCAAATTTACAGAAAAAAATCTCCAAATATTTTTCACTATAAAATTTTGAGAACTCAAAGGTAAGAAAAGAAATGTAAGAATGGTAGCGAAAATGTTTTCTTAGTTGTCAAAGTGAATATCACAGAATTTCTGGATTCATTTTGTGTTGGGAAATGCAATCCAGGAAACTGACTTTCATTTGTTCCCAAGAAAATACATTATCCAAAAGAGAAGTGTATGCTTATGGATACTGTTAGCCAAGAGAGGCCAGGTGTTTCAGAATAACATAAAGGTTTGCTTGTCACTCACAAAGTCTTATCTAAGATAGGTCAACAGGAGGCAAGGAAGGGAGAAGTTTTTTTCTATACAGTTGCCAGTGGACTAGGTCTCACCGCTTGTAGCTATATCATTGGGAACAAGTGACACGTGAGGTGCTGGCAGGAGGAGAAAAAAGACTGAGAACTCATGCATACAATTAAATGGCTAGGGTAGAAATGACTTCTCACTGAAGCTCACAGCCTACTGGCCAGAATTAGTCTGAGGAGGACGTTTGTAAGAAGTAAGTTTATTAGAAAGCGCTCTTAGAAGCGCCTGTGATAGAAAAAGCAGGTTTGGACAGAGCGAGAACCTGAACTGTGCTATAATTGAAAAAGAGATGAAACGATGTTTTAGGGAGCTCTGGAGCCATCTCAGCTCCAGCTTCTGGGTTGTCCCAAACTCCTGGCCTTTGGACACTAGCATCCAGTCATTAGATGCAGTTTGCCTTCAGCTTTAAATTTAATGGGGATGTACTTTGTCCCCTAATGCATTTCTATCTATAAAACTCATTTAATTGGCTAAATCATATTAATCTTAGTGTATCATATTAATCTAATCTATTTCAAAACTGTTATTTGTCTTCTCAGTGAGAAATTGGGGAATTATAATCATATTTGCTTTAAGCCACTAGGGAATAGGACAAAAACTCTTCATTAAAATTTTCCCAATAGTTATGCTGAGGAAGAGACTTTTTATTTTTATGATCATTAGGATTTTGGATAATAGTCTCACTCTCTAGAGAAAGATCAATGATTCTGTTATTTCTGATCTTAGAAATTCCAACTTTGCCAGAAAACTACTGGTCTTAAAATAACAGAGAAATTGTATCATCTAATACAATGTCAGTATTTGTCTTTCTACTTTTATTTCCGGGGTGTGCTGAATATTAGTATTGAGAAGTATGTTATCATAGTCGACGTTTAAAAAGAGAAACTGAGAAAATGCCACAAATCTAGCAAAAATATATATTTTTAAAGATTTTATTTATTTATTTTTGCAAGGGGGAGAGAGAGAGAGAGAGAGTGAGTGTGGGGGGGGGTTGGGGGCGGGGGGGAAGGGGGTGTGGCAGGGAGGGGCAGAGGGAGAAGCAGGCTCTCTGCAGAGCAGGGAGCCTGATGTGGGACTTGATCCCAGGACCTGGGATTATGACCTGAACCGAAGGCAGATGCTTAACTGACTGAGCCACCCAGACAAAGTATTTCTTAAGATTTGGAAAAAAAGGTTTTTGGTTTTTGTTGTTGTTGTTGTGTGCGTGTGTGTGTGTTTAACACTATTATGTATAAAACTGTGGAAAAATAAAGATGAGTAGAGGGAGGAAAGAATTGTAGTTTTTAAAAATGTGATTTAAGTCTTCATTACATATTCACTTATCAAATAGATTATTTCATACTCTCAGGAATAAACAGAAGAATAGTATTAGAATATTTATTTTGAAACATAGAAAACTTTTAGGTAAATATTTTTCCAGCCAAGAGATTTGCTGTAAAGTGCTCATAATTTATTACATCATAATTCTCTTTGAAATTATTTTTTTCTTTTACTATATTTGCTTTATGTGGCTGCTTCACATAAATTTATGAACACAGTAGCAATGTATTTATGTGGAGATCTGCACTGGTAATAAAGTAGCCAGCAGTCACATGTAGCTGTTTAGTATGTGAAATGTGGTTAGCCTGAATTGAGATGTGCTTTAAGTGGAATATATATACTAGATTTTGAAGACTTATTATGCAAAAAGAATATGAAACTTCTCATTAATATTTTATTGATTACATGTTGAAAGTAATATTTGAATGCATTGAGTTAAATAAGATATATTATTAACATTAATTTTACCTGTTTCTTTTTCTCATTTTTTAATGTACCTACAGGAAATGTGAAATTATATTTGTGACTCTAATTTGTAGCTCTCATTACATTTCTATTAGTGTGATCCAAATGATTTAGTTCTTTTCTCCAATATTTTATTATGAAAGTTTCCTAATAGAAAATAGAAAAACTAAAACAATTTTACAGTAAACATCTGTATCTTCTACAATCAACATTTTACTATGCATGTTTTATCATCTATCCTTTTTTTTTCTATTCTTCACCAATCCATCTGATTTTTTGATGCATTTCAGAGTAAGTTGCAGACATGATTCTATGTTCCTCTAGATACTTTAGCAGATAGAAACCAGTTTTGGACTCTATTAAGCTGAATAGTCCTTTAGCCGTGTTCTTGCTTCTTTAGATTTGACTGTGTTGGTAAACAGAGGCATAAACAGATTAAATGTATCAAATTAGATTTAATAAATCTTCTGAGTAAAAGGAACATTTAATCTCTGTTGATATTCATGCACAGATCAAGATTACTCAACGAATATTTAGAAACCTTGTAACATTACATACTGACTTGAAAAGAGTTTCTCGCATCTTCTGAGGAAGTGGCAGAAGGACCAGGCTGTGTTCATAATTGTGTGACCATGGATGGTCATATAACCTTAAGCCTCTGCTGTCAATAGAATGTTTATCTCACAAGACTATAGTAATTAAAGGAAATACATGTAACTAATTTATTAGAAATTTTGGCACATTACTGACTTTTTTTAATTAAAAGAACATTTAAGAAATATTTATTATTTTGTAGAGAGTGAGTGAGAGAGGGGTTGGGGAGGGGGAGAGGGAGAGAGAATCTCAAGCCGACTCCCCGTTAAGTGCAGAGGCTATGTGTGGCTTCATCCCAGGACCCTGAGATCACGACCCAAGCTGAAATCAGACAGTTAACTGATTGAGCCACCCAGGAACCCTGGCACATACTAACTTCTAAAAATAAGCTTAACTGGAAATACATATAAAATATCTGGAGTAGTTTGTTAGTCAGGTTGATCAGGAGATCCCCTGGCAGTGCAGGACTATCTTTAATAAGGAAAATGGACATTCTTATAGATGGTTCATCATTTATAAATGATGAACAGAAAAACACATATTATGTAATACCCTCCAAAGAAATAGACCTATGTTTCCTCCTTGTTTTACTCGTAAATATCTTATAGAAATATCCTGAGACTTTTGTCAACATTTACCAGATTGAAACTCCTAAACAATTTGGATTTATGCCTGTGCTGAGATGGGAGACTTGATGAAAAAATGTGTTTACGAAATTAAATTGCTGGTGATTCACTAATAGATGATGTTCTGGTTGAAAGGCCAGCCACACAGTGAAAGAACTGATAGAAAATAGGAGGGTTAGCTGTGTTGCTTTCCACTTTTCTGTGTAGAGCTATATGGTCAACCATACTAAATATCCTGTAACATTTTTTATTATACTGAACGTTTTTTACTATTATCCAAGTAACACATTCACATAGTTTTTAAAAGTTTTAACAAACAAATTAAACCAAACATCCCCTCCTTTCATAGTTTCCTTGCTCTCACTACAACTTAAAGGTAACTATTTTGAACTTTTCTATAATTTTATGGCGTTTACTTACATATTCCTAAATACTGTAGAAGGTTTAATAGCTTTTGGTGCATTCATTTTAGATATTTTACATGTTCTTTCTCTTAAAGTAGATAGAACTTTTTTAATTCCCTTATCATTCCTGTATCAACCCAATATAGTTATAATTCAATTTTTAAAAACCATAGTTAGAATTATTAATATGACTCTGCAAACCTTTTCCATTGCTGAGCTAAATGGTATGGTCATAGGCTCTTTATCTGCACTTTGAAATTTTTCCTGGAGTTAATCATTGCTTTACATTTTTCATTTATTTTGTTTCTTTAAATCAGGAGTTAAGTTTTCTACCATTCCAGTAGTTCTGCAAAGTTTCTCAATACATTTTATACCTCTTAAACCTATCAAATAATCTTTCAGTTCCTTTTTTAATGGAAGATTTTTCTCTTGAAACCATCCATTCTCCTCTAATCTGATACAATTGCTGTCTACACTTGCCCTTGACCGTGGAATTTCTTTCATATATCACCCCTGTTTGACCCCAATTTTTCAGGACTCATGCTTTTTCTTCTTTGCTTAATCACACACTTTGGAAGAGAAAGTTCTCCATTAGCTTCCTGAAAAAGGATAAAGTCCCAATTTTTACCTTATTTTACCTGTTGATACTTTGGCTATAGAATTTTGTATTAAGAACTTTTTAACAAAAAATCGTGAAGGCATGGTCTTTGTCTTCTAGCATTTAATTTTGTAGTTGAGAAGTCCATTCCCAGTGTTTTTATGTAATTTTATTTTTTAAAAGAATCTGGAAGCTTTTAGGATTTTTTTTTTTTTGAGATTTCATAATAAAACTAGCTGGTTTAAGTCCCTCTGCCCTTATTAATTTATTGAATACTCAGTTGGCTATATAGAGATTATTTTCCTCATTCTGGGAAATATTCCTCTTCATCTTTTACTTTTCAGGAGGGGAAAATTTTCTCCTCATTCTCTTCTTTATTAATTCTTTTTGGAATAGGTACATGTTGAATGTAGGACATCTTGGATCAATTTTCTAATTTTCTTTTTTTGTTTTTCTATTTACCATAATTTTTGGCTTTTAAATTCTTTTTCCTATGAGATTTTCTTGACTTTATGTTCTAATCCATTTATTGAATAATTTTATTTCCAGGAACACTTTTTTCGTTTGTTTTCTGGTTATTCCTATTTTTCATAGACTCTTAACATTGTTTCATAGAAGTAAATCATCTCATCTTTTGAGAATATTGATCATGGTTCCTTCCAGGTTTTTTTTTTCTTTTTTTTTTTTCCTGTATCATCTTAGGTTTCTCTGAAGTGTATTCATAGTTTTGGTCATTGTCTTTCATGTTTCCGACTGTTCCTTAATATTCTCTAATGATAAACATTTATTCAAGAGTGAAGCATTAATAGAGGGGTTGGAAGCTTTTTTTGTGTTGGGGCAGATTTGTTCATTGGACTGGTGGACCTATATAATATTTGTTGGGGGTTTAGTGTTCCTAGAGAAAGATCCTCCAGGCTCCTGCTCTGAAGTTTTAAGTCTGACAGCTGGCATTTGGGGGCTGGAAAAATCCAAGAGCTGTTTAGCTCACAACCGAGTAAGGAGATTTTTGCTAAATTCCATCGTACTCTCCCCACAACACCATCCAGAAATTAAGTCCAATATCTTGTTCCAGAATTACCGTTGGTCTTGTTTTCTAAGTCTGAAATAATTCAGGTTCAATTTCTCTTAGGAAAAAAAAGAAGAAATCCATTTCCTTCCTTGATGAAGAGTTACCTAAAAGCAGAGAGAGGAGACAAACAGAGTTTTACTGCTTCTTTTAAAGATTTAAATATTCCTGCTGTCTCTCAGCCTTGACATGTCTGCCTTCAGAGATACCAGACATCTCTGATTACTGAGACTTTCAGGAGATCTGAACAACAAACTGGAATGTTTTGCATTGGGATTCTTTGTCATAAGCATATGGATTTGAACTCTCTCCCTTCTGCTAAGTCATATTCCATTTCTTCATCTGCTTTCTAAGTTTATAATCTATTATGAATGGGGTTGCAGATGTATTCTGTTTCCTGCCTTCATTGAAGATGGAATTTGTGCTTCTGTTTCTTGTTTGATTATTAAAAGGTATTTTTAAAAGAAGAATTAGGAGGAGTTTTCTTTACTTAACCACCCAATTTCTTTCTTCTTCATCTTTGTGTTTCAGTTCCCTCTTAATATCATCTGTTTCTTAGTCTTTCCTTTTTTCTTAACTTAAATGCTACATTATTTATAACTATTTCACCTATTTGTTGACAAAATAAATATTGTCTAAAATGCACTAGAATTAAGACTTAAAAACAGAATTTTTGAATGTTAAAGCAACTTGAGCTAACAAAACTGCAGTGAGAACTATGAGAAGTCACATTTTCATTGTTACATGTTTGATTATTAAAAGGTATTTTTAATAGAAGAATTAGGAGTTTCCCTTACTTAACCACCCAATTTCTTTCTTCTTCATCTTTGTGTTTCAGTTCCCTCTTAATAGCATCTGTTTCTTAGTCTTTCCTTTTTTCTTAACTTAAATGCTACATTATATATAACTATTTATAACTATTTCACCTATTTGTTGACAAAATAAATACTGTCTCAATATAGGGTTACTCTCCACTATTAAATAAATGCTTTTTTTTTTTTTTTTCATAGAGTGGTGGTCTCAGTTTGTCTGCTACCTTCACCCAAATGCCTTTCCCAAACCTTTAAAACTGGGATAGGTTTCATTTCCACATGTAACTTTGATACCATTGTAACATTAACCATATTATATTGAAATTACTGGTTTACTTGTCTTTCTGAAATTTTACCAAGAGTAGGGACCATATCTCTTTCATTACTGTATCCCTAAATCTCAGCTCAATAACCTCAAATCTAGTAGGCACTTGGAAAATTTGTGAAATTAGTAAGTGTTAAAATGCATAGATAATTTTCATTAGTGCACGATAGTAAAATATTTTAGTTCATTAGGCTTACTATTGTTGTTATTTTATCATTATAGGAAATAGTGAAAACCAAAAATTTTAAAGATTGTATTTCAGCATTAATTATCCTTTTATTCTTTTACTGCAATTAATGAAAATGTGACTTCTTAAATGTTTCAAAGAATGCCTTTGAATAATTCCATTAGTACTTCTTTTGTAATTCTCATTGCAGTTTTGTTAGCTCAAGTTGCTTGAACATTCAAAAATTCTGCTTTTAAGTCTTAATTCTAGTGCATTTTAGAATTTATGTACAGTACATGCTTTTCTCCTCACTGTGAAGAACTTCTTGAGGGAAAGGAGGCAGGCATTATATTATATTTTTCTGTACTGAGATAAACAAAACACTGTGAGCGCGTGGTAAGGTTTATATGCATGAAATATTTAAAAGGAAGAAACCTTCACACTATAACATGATTGTGATCATCTCTTCCAGGTTAGTGCTTGGCTTACAAAACAAAATGCTACCCCAGGCTAAACTTCAAAGTAGGTAGAGGCTTCAAAGAGATAGAAATTTAGCAGAGACAAAAAAAGAGAAATAAAAACAAAACAGAGAGAGAGATATGGCTCAGAGGTAAGAGATACAACTAAAAATGTAGGAAAACTTTGAAAGTCAACACTAACACATTGGAAAGGAACATCAGATATTCAACCACTCATATTATGTTAGTGCTTTGTGATTTTCTCAAAAAATACAACTAACTTTATGTCTCTTTAACAGTGTAAATAATTTTATATTTATCTGAACTTTTAAGTTGAGATGAAACATGATACAATGCATCACACTTAAAATGAACAACTATTAACATGGCCCAGATATGTACTTTTGTATTTTCAGTGATGGAAATAGTTTTTGAGATGTCCAAAAGGATTTTTTAATGCATTTATTTAGGCAATTGAAATATTTATTTTGATGTTATCATCATGTGGGCAAGTTGTCTCTTAAGTATGCTTGATTAAAAAATGGTTTGGCTTAGCTCAGTGCTTTCCTCATCAAAGGAATAAAGCATTACTGGAGATTTTCATAAATAATCTCTTTAAATACCATGAATACAATTAGCTGCATCCCTGAAATAATGTTTCCCAGTTCCCCTTTGACATACTTAAGTAAATACACAATAATAGTAAAATAAAAAGAAGGGTGGTATTTATTTAGATTTAAAGTCCAGTAAAAGGAAAGGGGATAGTATACATTTCATAAAGTTAACTCAGTAATTAGGTCTTTGTTATACATGTATATATACTCATTAATGAACTCTTATCAAAAATAAACAAAAAGAACAAAATGCTCATAGTTGGAATAAATATCCACACAATTACTCTCAGCATTTCAGCATATTTTCTTCAAACTATTGTTTTTTTTACATTTATTTTTGGTATTATGCATGTTAAACTTCTGTTGGTTATAAACAATAATTTTTAAGTATGATGAATAACAAAGAGAAGAAAAATAAGAGGAAGAGATCATGAAAAATTGATCAGGAAAGGGGTTCCATCTCACAACCCTGAGATCATGACCCTGAGATCATGACCTGAGCCAAAATCAAGAGTTGGAACCAACTGAGCCACCTAGGAGCCCCATGAATTTTGCTTTCTAATGACAGTCTGAAAACCGCAATGAACACACAGACCCAGAAGCTATGAAACTCCTGGACAATAAAACATACAGAATTTAAGTGCAGCACAATGTTGTTTGGACTTCTTTTCCATCAGAATAGAAGGGTAGAATAGAATAAGTCTCATAAAACAAAATGCACATTTGGAACACCAGTGACTGGTTCCACCGTATGTACAAGATACCCTGTAGGTGACATTATGTCAAAATCCATACATATTTTTAATCCATGCTTAGTGTTTGACCTAAAGTAGACTCTTAAAAATATTGCTTTGGGGAAACCAATAAATTTTTTTAAAGGTTTATTTATTTGAAAGAGAGAGAGAGAATTGGGGAGAGGGGAGGGACAGAGGGAGAGGGAGAATCTTAAGCAGATTCTGCCCTAAGCACAGAGCCCATTTCGATGCTCCATCTCAGGACCCTGAGATGATGCCCTGAGCTGAAACCAAGAGGTGGTTGCTTAACCAACTGTGCCATCCAGCCGCCCTATATAACAGTTAGCCTGTACTCAAAAAGATAGTATAATACTGTTGGAAAGATAAGTCAATATTTGAAAATGTGAATATTAGAGAAGTTTCAAGAAGATAGTGGGGCATAGAGCTGTGAGAAATAATTCATGGAGAAAGAAAGCTGTGAGATGGGCCTTAAAGCTAAGTAGAATTTAAGTTCTTTAGCTCAGTGAATTAAAGAAGTAGAGGTGTCACAGATGGGAACAACAGCAGAAGCAGAAGTTGAGAGAAGATATTGGCCATGACATGTCTGGAAAATAATAGTATGAAATTGTTAGACTAACAGGAGAAGGGAATCATGAATTCTTGATTTAGGGATAAAGCTACAAGACATCTATCATGAAATAATAATCCATCAAATAAATAGTTATAACTGTGATGAAATTTACGAATGTAACATTTTATGGGATTGTAATTGGCACATTAAGCACATAGGAAAAAATGAGTGTAGAGACAATGTACCTTTAAAATTTGGTGGGAGGTGATCTTCTACTGCTTCTGTGTAAACTCTAATAGTGTCATTTTTCTCTTATGATCACCTTAAGTTGCAAATACTTCCTCAATCAGAAATTATAGTGCTTGTCCTTTGTAACAGTCAAAATTTCCAAGTCCATTCAGTGTACAACTATCCCCTTCTCCTACTTAGGCTTCTACAGGGAGAGAGGTGTGGTTGCCTTTTTCTCTCTCATTCATCTCCTCTTTCTGACTCTTCTGGGGGAATGGGTAGCAGTGTAAGGCAGCAGGGGAAGGAAGAGGAACAGAAAAATTTTTATTTGAGCAGGATTATCCTGAACTGACTTCTTTGTCTCTGGGCTTGCCTGGCACATCTCTAAAGTTGACTCTTTTGAGGGATAAATCTAGTGTTGAGGTAGTAATTAACCTTGGGTGGAGAAATGCCTCTTGCAAGTGTACCAGGAGGAAAGCATTAGAGTGGATGTGGAGCAAATGTGAAGATTTGGTGTTTGAAAGCCACGAAATTTATGGTTGATGGCTTCTACTCTCTCTGCTTCCTGTAATGACTGTTTTGTGGGGGGGACTGAGAAAAATAAAGTAAACCTGAATAGCAGAAGGCCTTTAACTAGCTTTTATATGTGGATTTGACATGATAGGAGAGAAATGATTCTGAGGAAAATTATGAAACATATAAATATGGTATTGTGTTGATTAATCATTTTAATTAGTGTTTTCTCTGCATAAGGGCCCATGCTAAGCACCTTACAAAGTGACCAATAACTACTCATAGCTCTGACACAGTTATTGGGGGAGGGACTAGAGCTCCATGCAGAACATGATAGATTTATTACACTTGGCTGTATTCTGCCACTTTCTTAACTGAGCCATGCCCTTCCTCTGGGTAGCAATGACATGATGGACATATGCAAGCAGTTTTAGATGGGAGAAAAAAGAATAATTCCCCATCTCCTCTATGTGATCTATACAGTTTAGGAGTTTTTTTGTTCTGTGAGACAGAAATTCCAACACAAACTGGCTCAAATAAAAAAAAAAGTATTTATTTGCTCAGTAACTGACAATTTAAGGATTAAAGATAGTAACAGGTAGCATTTATTGAACACTAAGTACATGTCAGGCACTATTCTAATTGCTTTACACGCATTAGTTCATTAATCCTTACAAAACTTTTCTGAAAACTGTTATATCTCCATTTTAGAGAAGCAGAAACTGAGGCACAGTAAAGTTAAGTAGCAGGATTGGGATTCTAACCTGGACAGTGGACCTGGCTTCAGGCTGGCTTGATCAGATGTGAGGTCACATCACTGGAAACTGTTTTGCTCTGAAAGTTGAGCAGAAGTCCTGAGTCTGGCTCATATCAACTCAGGATCTTTGAACCAGTCACCATAGCCAGGGAGGTAGGATGTACTAATTCAGCTAAGAATAATCTGGGCCCATTCCCAGAGGTGAGGGTGGAGTCAGGAAATCATTGGTCATCGCAGGGAACTTTGTTAGGAGATGAGAGGTGAACGTGCTATGGGCTGCTACACAGGAGCAGAGAATATCACCTAAAGCACTGCTTTATTACTCATGACCTCCTTGGGTCCAAGTGGCATAAGTCCCTTGCAAACTAGTTTGATAAAGAAACATTTATTTGATCATATTACTGAATCATGTGATTCTTGAGGATCTGAAGAGATGACGGTCACCAGAGACAAGGTATTCCAAACCTCTTCTTCATCACTTTTCCACTTCTTCAATCTTCAAAACCAAACAATTTCATTGTCTAGTTCTGAGATGAAGATGTTAGAGAAGAGCTCATATTATCTAAGCTTGGGTGATGGAGCCAGCTCTGAATGACAGCTGTGACCAGAAAGCCAAAGGAAACTGAGGGCTGTCTCATACTGGATGCCATTGGATGCTTACTATGTGGTAGATTTTCTCCTTTCTCTTTTCAAATCAAGCTATATTTTGTTCAGGTACCCACTTTCCTTCGAATAACCCTATCCTTGGGAGTGGTGGTTATAGAAGCTAGCCCCAAGTGGTGAATTGCAATTGATAGAAGTTAAGACTTTGTAAATACTGGTTTAGGAATGGACATATAATCTAATTCCGGTCAAAAAGATGTAAGGGGACTCTGCTCAGGTATTTCTGAGTTTGGTTTTCCTAACTGATAAAAAGAAATTTATAGGGTCAAAAAAAAACACCCCAAAACGAAAAGACTTCTCTAGTTTGTATAAAAGGCAACATTATAAAGATAGAATAAAGGCACTACTTGAAGCGACCTTGCTCTCACCAGAGTTGAGTTTTGCTTTTGATTTGATGACTATTTAAATAAATAGTTGATATCTCTGTTTCACAAATAGGTAGCCATTTTTTGTCTTCATCTTGACTTGGCCATATATCATATGTCTGTCTTGCTTGCTCTTTTTTAAAAATATGTGTTTCATGTTGAACTTGATTTCATAGATTTTACAGAACTTTGTGACCTATGAGTCATTATCCTCCAAAAATTAATTAGATACACTGATTCAAGTGATCATCTGTGCCCCCATTTCATTTATAATAGCTCTTTTGCGTTTCTTTCTTTACAATTAACTCAAGGAAGCTAATTGAGAGTGAGCAGGGAAATATCAAAGAATAAGTTTTCAAGATCATTAAAAAACATGGGATTATATAAATAAAGACTAAGTATATATCAGCATCAATATCAATATGGCAATGTTGATGTCAGTTGGGGAAATAGGATAGTAAACTGATTCAAAAGGCATTTGAGGAACTGGGCATTTGTATGCACTGAACAAAAAGTGTTGGATTTTTAGGTTAGATACAAACCTAGATAACATCCCAAAGGGCAACAAAACCATATCTTTTGGTTTTAATTTCATCTAAACAGAAATTATTTGCATCTCTACCAGACAAAATCTGTAAGGTAACATATAACATTATAGTGTTTGGACTTTGATCAGTAATAAATTGTATGTCAAAGAAACGGTTTGTTGGTCTAGAGATTTCGTTAATTTGTGGGCAAACCTATTAAACAATGCCCCAGTGTGACATGTAATCATCCTTCTACCTTACTTTTTCCACATTTTTTCTTAACAGCACTGATGTTATAATGTTATTACAAAATTAAATAAAATAATACATGTGAAAATTATACCACAAAGCCTTATAAAAATGTAGAGTGATTTTTTTGGGATATTACTATAATTGCAAAATATTCTGAAAGCAAGGTTGACTTAAAGGAGTCAAGTTAGAATTAGAATGGATTTCCCCCCCCCCACCCCCAAGATCCTAAAACTAAAACATTTGTGTTCCCAATGACAGGATGAAAATGAATTTAAGTCAGTTGGGACATGATATGCACAAAAGATTCAAGGAAACTTTTATTACTCCAGGGCGGAAATGTTGCAAAATAAAATTGTGATTGTTCTCTTATCCTAGTCTGAAGGATGAAAAATGTCTTTTTTTTAAAAAAGATTTTATTTATTTATTTGACAGACAGAGATCACAAGTAGTCAGAGAGGCAGGTGGGGAGGGGGGAAGCAGGCTCCCCACTGAGCAAAGAGCCCAATGTGGGGCTCCATCCCAGGATCCTGGGATCGTGACCAGAGCTGAAGGCAGAGGCTTTAACCCACTGAGCCACCCAGGTGCCCCTTTCCATTAATTCAACACATAATGTGTTAAGTGTTACCAAGGTATCCTGTGCATCTTTTTCTGCGAAGATAAAGAGGAATAAGATAATCACTCTCTCTGTAAGGATCCAAATTTAGCAGCAGATACAACACAAAAGTAAACAGTTGGAACCAGAGAGAGGGAATAATTATTTTGTTTTAAATAAGGGCAACATAAAACTTTGATTAATTTAACTACTGTTTATTTAATCATTTGTGAGTTGGTAGCACTATTTCTTGTCTTTTACCGTATACTATTCACTGAACTGTATATAAAACTCCCTATTGCTCTGTAACTTTCTATTTTTTGCTTTTTTCTCTTTGTTCTTATATCTTCAAATATATGGTAATTGAATAAAAATAATAATTTAAAAATATTCCCTGTAAAAATTTTTGATTTTTTAAACAAGATGAGATTTAATAAGTCTAATAGAAATGTTAGCTTGTATAATATTCAGTGTTAAAAAGGAGAATACAGACCTGTGTTTGAAGAACCAAATAACTTTATGTCTCTAATTTTTCTATAAAATGTCATGAGTATAAAAATGCCATTATTGTATTGGGCTAGTATCCAAAATCTATAAAGAACTTATCAAACTCAACACCCAAAGAACAAATAACCCAATTGAGAAATGGACAGAAGACATGAACGGACATTTCTCCAAAGAAGACATCCAAATGGTCAACAGGCTCATGAAAGAGTGCTCCACATCGCTCAGCATCAGGGAAATAGAAATCAAAAGCACAATGAAGTACCACCTCACACCAGTCAGAATGGTTAAAATTAACAAGTCAGGAATGGCAGATGTTGGTGAGGATGTAGAAAAGGGAACCCTCTTACACTGTTGGTGGGAATGCAAGCTAGTGCAGCCACTCTGGAAAATAGTATGGGGGTTCCTCAAAAAGTTGAAAATAGAGGTACCCTACAACCCAACAATTACACTAGTGAGTATTTACCCCAAAGATACAAATGTAGTGATTCGAAGGGGCAACTGCACCCGAATATTTATACTAGCAATGTCCACGATAGCAAAACTATGGAAAGAACCCACACAGTGAAATACTACTCAGACATCAAAAAAAGAAATCTTGCCATTTACAAGGACATGGATGGAACTAAAGCATATTATGCTAAGCGAAATAAGTTAATCAGAGAAAGACAATTATTGTATGATCTCACTCATATGTGGAATTTAAGAAACAAAACAGGATCATAGGAGAAGAGGGGAAAAAATAAAAAAGATGAAATCAGAGAAGGAGTCAAACCATGAAACTCTTAATCACAGGAAACAAACTGAGTGTTGCTGGGATTAGGGGGATGGAGTAACAGGGTGATGGACATTAAAGAGGGCATGTAATATAACGAGCACTGGGTATTATATTAGACTGATGAATCACTGACCTCTACCTTAAAACCAATAATACATTATATGTTAATTAATTGAATTTAAATTAAAAAATAAAAATAAAATCTCAAAAAATTTTTAAAAAGTCATCATTGTGCAATGACTATAATAGCAAAAATTCTGAAAAAGATAGTATCTTTTTTCTTTCTTTTTTTTTTTACTGCAAACCAGTAAGTTATTCTAATATAGTTAAACTAAACTAGTGACGTAATCACAAAAGAAAAGTTGGGCTATTTTAATGAACATAATTTTAAGAAAAGAGAGTATTTATAAATTGCAATGACTATAAAATTAAGTACTAACCATAACTTTTTGTCTCCTTTGTGTTTGTGAAAACTCCCTAAATGTGCCCTTCCAACTTTTTTGTAGAAATTATTTTCTAATAAGTACTTGATTTTTATCATAATTCATTCTAGTTTTTAAGGTGCAATTTTTGGAAAGACCCAGAGCAGCCCAGAAGATTGGATGCATCTGCAACTTTATTAAACTCCATAAACTTCAATGAAAGGAAAACTCAAATTCTGTCTATAGTTTGCTACTGTTTGTCCCAGACAGACTTCTGTGTATTACCACTGTTTGTTCAGAAAACTCTTCATGGTGAACATGTGGTTTATCTTTAGAATAAAGTTCGACCTAACAGAATTCCAAATAGTTCTGGTAAAAGACCTAGATGCTATCTAGGTTGCAGTGGTAAAAAAGAGAGTTCTCATTCATCAATACTATAAGTTAGTTCCATATGCTAACTTGAGATGGTTGCCAAGAAATATTATCCAGTCAAAAAATAAACTGTGGTGTCGTATAGTCTGATTCCATTTATGTTTAAACTACAGCACAAGAGCTTAAATTTATACACCAGCGTGGAATGGAAACCAATACAGTCCTCTCTCATTATCTATCCGAGTAGAAGCCTCTTTTTCTTTTTTCCACCCAGTTCTTGAATTCATAGTATTGGGAATATATAAAATACTTTTTCATGTGTGTATGTGTAAATGGATAAAAGGATAAGGGGATAGATGGATAAAAGGAGCTGTTCACTTTGTTCTATATACACTCGTGTTTTATTTGCTTTTTTATTAGCATATAACTGTGTATACTTTTGAAGAAAAGTAGAAAGTCAAGATAAAACATTTTTAAAAAAGAAGAGATGAGTTATAAGTAATGTCATGGAAATATATATATATACATATATTACATTATTCAAAATATATATTTTAAACAATTTTTTTTAAAGATTTTGTTTATTTATTTGACAGAGAGAGATCACAAGTAGGCACAGAGGCAAGCAGAGAGAGAGGAGGAAGCAGGCTCCCTGCGGAGCAGAGAGCCCGATGCGGGGCTCCATCCCAGGACCCTGAGATCATGACCTGAGCTGGAGGCAGAGGCTTTAACCCACTGAGCCACCCAAGCACACCTGAAAAAATATATTTTATATGAAAAAAGCATGTTACAGAATAACATGTTATCTTATTTCTATTAAAGGAAAAGATAAGCTGTGTTGAGAGTGCTATTGGAAGATGTTCACTTTTTCCTCTTGGTACTCTGTGCTGAAGATTGTGCAAGAAGTATGTATTTATATACTATTTGTGTTATTTGTGAAAAAATGATTTTTTTTGCAATGAATACCAGATTGTTTTATTTCTGCTATAGGAATTTCAGTATTAGTCAAAGGAATCACTTGTGAACTTTTCTGAAATCAGTTTTAATGCTTTGTTTTCTCAACCCAAGAAATTAAGTCCTTTATTTCAATATTATATTTTTCATGCTTAACATCTCTAATGGCCTTCTTAAACGCTTGATGTTTACAAAGGAATATTGTATTTTGGATGCTTTAATCTGGCCCATTAATTTTGCTTTTCTATGGATAGAGTCTTTCCTAGAGCTTGTATGTATTCCTCAAATGTCTGGCTTTTTGTTTGTTTTTGCCTGTGTGTTCAGTTTTGTGGAACCAGCGTCTTTCTTGATGGTGATGTGTACCTAAAGGGAAGGGTGACGACTCCAATCATAGCTGACATACATTTTGGTAAAAATGCAGTGTGTGTCAGAGCAATAACCACAAAGGGATATAAGAGTCTTTAGTATTGTGCTTTGTAAGCTGTCCTCCCTCAACCTGTGCCAATCACTGTTTTTTTTTTTTTTTTCTGGGGCTTGTATTTTCTTCTTGTTATCCAGTAGGAGTTCAGTGATGGGAAGCTACTTAGTTCTTTAGGATTAGGTAGTTATTCTATTCTTCCTACCAACCAAGCACCAGTGAGGCCCAGATGAACTGTCACCTGTGGCAGGCCCTGGCACTTATGTTTTCTGTGCCTTCCTTGAACCTGGTACCGCCCAGCAGGCACTTAGTTGGCCAGCATAGTATGAAGAGTACGGTACAGAGCTAAAAAGCTTTCCTCTGGGTTCTGTGGGATCTGGTTCTCCAGAACATAGTTCCAGAACATTATAGTCTTTGATTTAGATTCTGGGATCCATCAAATTCCTTTTTAACTTTGTGGCGTCTCCAGGTTTCGGTTCAGGGGAAGGATTGACCAATCCATGACTGGTCATGATCTGACCCACTCTACCCAAATTCAGCTTGGAATGTACTCTTCCCCCAAATCTCCTTGACATCTGGCTTTATCCTTATTCTACTTTAGGTGCCAGGAAGCCTGACTCACAGATTAATATATAACTCATTATACACTTCTATATAATATTGACAATTGGGATTTCTTCAACAACTGGCCACATCTCTGGATGTTAAGGTCCATGAGAATGAGAGATGTGTCTGCTCTTCTTGTTCACATCTTTATCTATGACATCTATCACAATGTCTACACAATAGCTGAGACTCCATGAATATTTTTCAAAGGAAAGTAAAGAAGAAAAAATGATAAAGAAATAGATCTGTTTTTGTTAAAGTGGAATGCAGTGTGTATCTATTCAAGAGCAACCTGCTTCTGAATTAGTCACATCTGTAAGACATAAAAAAGCATGGCGGGGCGCCTGGGTGGCTCAGTGGTTTGGGCCCTGCCTTCGGCTCGGGTCATGATCTTAGGATCCTGGGATCAAGCCCCACGTCGGGCTCTCTGCTCAGCGGGGAGTCTGCTTCCCCCCATCTCTCTCTGCCTGCCTCTCTGCCTACTTGTGATCTCTGTCAAATAAATAAATAAAATTAAAAAAAAAATCCTTAAAAAAAAAAAAAGCATGGAACCACAGACTTGCTTTATCCAGGATGCTATGTGACATTTGGCCTTCTTGTTTTATTAATATCTTGTTATAGACCAAAAGTAGATGAATTTTGGAAAAGAAACATAATATGTTATAGCATGAAATAAAAATTAATTCTGTATTATCCATTGAGAATGAATAATAAATTAACTGTGTATATTTGTGTTAACTGTATATATATTGCTAAATTTAATTTAGCAAATTAAACATTTTTACTGAAAAAAATGATGACAGAAAACCAGCGAAGATTAGGAATAGAGCAACAAAGGAAAAAAAAAAGGGAAATGATACACTTTTAAGATCCTCCTTCTAAACACCTTAACAATTAAAGTTCTCCTCCCTATCTGTTCTAACCTATACATGAATTTACTGAGATCATTGTCTACATGTTTCCTAAACCAGATAGTTCAACTGTAGGAGCATTTCTCAGATGCTAGTTCATAAAGCCTTTCAAATACCAGACTGTGTCAGAATATAAAATGATGTTACAGCCTCAGATTTTTTTTTTTCCCCTGAGCCATTAGGCTATGGTAGAAACACTGGGTGCTCACATGTTATCTTCTTATTTAATCCAGTTCTCTCTGGTACAACAATTTAATCTCAAAGACACATGTACACATGAACAGACAAGACTTCTCCCTCCCATCTCCTCCTCCCTTATCTACCGTGTTCTCCAGGGTTATCATCCTCATTTGTGATCTGCAGTGAGAAGATGAAGTGAATTGCTTTATAATGAAGCAAATAAGAAATATTTTATCTCCCAAATCTCTGTTTTTCTCTGAACTCGTGTCTTTCACAATACCATTTCTCTGTAGTGCCTACTTGTTTTGTTCTTTTTTGTTTGCCACTGAGCCAACTTTCACTCTGTCATGTAAAATGCACACTGTGGAAGTTATCAACTACCAATTAAGCAAGTTCCAAGTGCTAGGAAGGAAAACAAAACAAAGCTCTCAGCAGGCAAGGCTCGTACTGATAGCTGGAAACACCAAATTAAAACTAATTCACATAACTTCAGATCATGACTCAGAGCCCTAGATCATGAGTCATGGGCTTTCACTGAGATAGTGCTGGCAATACACATGGAACAGCTAGTGTATGCACAAACAGGCTGAAAAACATCATCAGGGATAGATCCATATGTTGCAAAAATGTGTATTATGACTAGGATTGTCGTGTCAACAAAGGTTAGTGGTACCTGTGAAGAAATCAGTTTTTCAAGTGACCTAAAATAGAGTGCATTGTAAAACAGAGGCTTTGTTTATATTGGGCTTGTCATCATGACTATGAATTTCCAGTATGAGGAGGAGTTTGGGTAGTACTTTATGGAACAAATAAGCCACAGACTCTTGAAGACATGCAATGAGGAGAGAAGGAAAAGGAAGACACTCATGCTAAGTCATTTGTGTCATGGGCTCACTTTGACAAACTTCCTGCCATCTGATTGGCCCAGGTCAATCATTACCAAACTCACTCACTATCCTCACTTGGTGTGTCCTGCCAGCCTTTTGGCATGAAACTCTATTTTCCAATTCCTCCCTTTATCATGCTATGGACCATATTGCTTTTTGCCACCCTTGAATCCATTTTTGCCAACACCACTAGGGATCTTACTAGAAATCTAACTTACTCTGAGCTTTATCTCCAGTTTGGTTTATTGCTTGCCTGCTACTTCCTCCAGCCTCAACTATATATAAGTACACAAAGATTCTTCATTCTATTTTCGGACTATATGAGCTATGTTAACCTCTCAGCCAGCATCAGTGGTAGATTTTTTTTTTTTAATAAATCTTACAGATAGCTGGGTAAAAGAAATGGACCAAAGGATAGGATTTCTAGGTAAACAGGAAATAAAGTGTGGGTTCAGAGACCTGGAAACAGTTGAATATGGTAATTGGACATATAGGTAAACAAGATAATTTTTTTTTTTTTTAAGAGGAAGGAGTCAGATGAATTGAGGATAAGTGGTTACAAAAGTGAGATAATAAGAAGGCCACACAGGGAACAAACAAAAAAATGAAAACAGAAACAGATTTGTAAATACAGAGAAAAGACTGGTGGTTGCTAAAAGAAGGGGTTGGGGGTGGGCAAAATAGGTTAAGGGAATTAAGATATATAAATAAGCAAAAATAAGAAGGCCACACAGAGACTGACACTGAGAGGTCAGAAGGAAATTTATGCTGCGGAAGGTTGTAGGAAAGCTGGTCTGAATTCTTCGTGGAAAAACACAAAAGATAAGAGACAATTACACTTCTAATCTATATTTCTCCCTTCACTGAATTATTATATCTGTGAACAGTGCAGATCCCAGGCAATACAATGCAGTGGTGAAGAGAGCAGAGTCTGAATTCCTGTAAACTTGGTTTCAGGTCCCAGGTCTACTGGTTAATATTATATGAACTTGGACAAGTATACTCTTTGGGTCTTGTAAAACAGATTTAATAATTATATCTCTTTCTTTGAAGTAGGTGTCTATGCACACTGTCTGTTTCTAGCTCCCAAACTCCCTCCCATCAAGAGTTTGCCCCCATCATGCCGTCCACTCTTGCTGTACTCACCAGTAATATTCATGCTGCTATTCATGCACATATGGCCAGTTCCCAGGACTCATCTTACCTAACATGTCAGCTGCACTTGGCAGAGTTAAAGCATCTTTCCTTGAATATATATATATTTTTTCTCTTGGTTTTAAGGATGTCACACTTTCCTGGTTTTTTCTTCCCTGCCACTGGTTTCTACTTCTTGCTTTCTTCTTACTGGTTTTCCCTCCCTCCCCCTGACTCCTGACAAACTCTCAATGTTGAAGTGCCAGAGTTTAGTTCTTTTTCTTCTTGTCCATATACATTCCCTCCCTTAGCCATCTCAATTAGTCTTATCAGCTTAAATTCTGTGTATATGCCATTGACTCCCAAATTTCTATCTTTGTTCCAGACCTCTGTCCTATAGGTCAAATTGCCTACTGAAAACTTCCATTTGAATGGCTAAAGATCTCAAACTTAACATCTCCAAAATGGAACTCTGGCCTTCTCTTCCAATTTCTTCTCCCTACAGTCTCCTGCCCTGTCATTTGATGATGATTCCAGGCGCATGGCTTTGGAGTCCACTTTTTCCTGCTCTTTCTCTCATATCCCACATTTAATCCACCAGCTAATGCTGTTGGGTCTATCTTCAAAATATACCTGATCACTTCTTACCTGTGACCTTATCACAGTCCAGAAACACAGTGTTTTCACTTAGATTGTTGCAATAGCTCCCCAGCTAGTCTCCCTGCTACTACCCTTGCCTCACTACAGTTTCTTCTTAATACAGAGTCAGAGTAATCTGTAAGTCACATTATGACAATCCTTTGCTTAAAGCCTTCCAATGGCTTCCCATTTCATGCAGAGTAAATCCAATTCCTAGGAGGACAATGCCTCCATCCCTCATCCCAGTATTTCTATGACTTCATTTCTTTCTCTGTTCTCTGCCTTGATCTCTCATTTCCATCACATTAGCCTCCCCGTGCTACTTAAACATGCCAAACATGTCCCATCTTATTGCCTTTGCCCTGGTTGCTTCCAAGAGCACTCTTTCTCTAGATAGCCTCATGACTGGCTCTCTTTACACTTAAACTTTTGAGGTGTGGCATATTACAAACTCAGTGTGCCTTGCCCTTGATCATCTTATTTAAAATTGCAACCTCCTCCACCTCTGGCATCCTTGATCCCCCCCTTAAACTGCTCTATTCTCCCACAGCACTTATCACTCTCTAAAAAAACTATTTAATTTGTGTATTTATTACAATTATTTTTTATTATTCAACTTTTCCCAGTAATATGTATGCTCAATAGGAAAGGAATTTTCTGTTTCATTCACTGTTATATCCCAAGCACCTGGAAAAGTACTTGGCATACAGTAGGCATTTAATATTTGTTAACTTGAATAAACAGATGCCATATTGGTTATTTAAGATTAAACATGCTCTGAAACTTACATTAATACAGGGTGTGGCACATAGGGCTATACAATTGATGGCTATGAGCAAGTAAATAGGGTAAGAAAATGGTCGTGTTTTGAGCTTTCCCTTTCTCAATCCCTTTCACTCAATGGACTGCTTAATTTTCATATCTTGAGACCCAGACAACCATATACTCCATGGATAGAGTTCAACAAATTTAATCTTCAAAGCATTTGCATAAAGTAGATGATCTATAACTTTGTTGATTATTTGAGAGTACATGTTATTTCCATTTTGAGAGATGAAGTAATCTTTAGGCAAATGAACCTATCTCAGACAAGATTTTGAGGTTTCAATAAGCTGAATGAAAATGGTATTCTAGGGATAGAGAAGTTTTTATGATACATCTAAAATCAGACTCTGTGTGTGTGGGGGGTGAGGTGATTCTGTTTCACTAATGGCTAAGAGTTATCTTATATATAAAAAGATCTTTGAAAAAAATTAGTGCAAAGAAAGTCCATGGTTCTAAGTACTTGATAAGTTGCGAAATAGCCTGAAAACTTTGGTCCATTTTGAATAAACAGGTGCATGGTTTGACATTTTTCCTGATTTTTTTCAAAAGTATGAAGGTCCATTGGGAAGTCACTGATCAATCACCTGAAGAACTTCTTCTCAGTGAACAATTATTTTCACTGTCTATTGGCTTTAATCTATTTCACTGAATTTTAAGCTAAAAAAATAAAAATTCTACATGTGGTTGAAGATGATGGGTAAGAAAGGTAAGCATTGTTCATGTCCACTGAATCACTACATTATTGATTTACTGTTGAGCATTAATTGAGTTCTATTATATTATAAGCAGTGTCTTAGAGAAGTAAGATATAGTCCTGGCCTCAAGTATTTGTAGAGAAAATTAAGATAAAATATAAAATTACCACAAATTAAATGTGTACAGATGCCATGTAAGCAAAGAGGAGGCATGACTGCTTCTGATGAAGGAGACAGAGAAGAAATTATCTGAACCTAACTACAGAAGAATTTTATCAGAGACAAAGGAAGGGACATTATAAGCTCAGGAAAGTAAAAACTTAAATCCATGGAAAGCATAAGAAAGAAGTTAGTGTAAAAAACAAGTAGGATGAAAAGAGTGGATTGTGATTGGAAATCAGTAAATGGTAGAACTGATAAATCAATTGACTAGTTCTTTGGGGAAAAACAACAAGGTAGATACACTTTTATCTAATTCAATCAAGAAGGGGTATGCTTTAACTCCAAATTAAAAATATGTAGGAATAATCACAAATAATAAAGAAATGAAAGGAATTCTATGAGATTACATTCCTTAATCCTCAACTCCATGCAAAAAGCCCAAAATGCAAAAATCTAAATTAAAGGAATAATTCTGGGGGAAAATATAATTTACCAAAACTGAATCCAAGCAAATTAGAGGGGTGCCTGGGTGGCTCAGTGGGTTAAGCATCTGCCTTTGGCTCAGGTCCTGATCTTACAATCCTGGGATCCAGCTGCATTGGGCTCTCTGCTCAGCAGGGAGCCTGCTTCCCCCTCTCACTCTGCCTGCCTCTCTGCCTACTTGTGATCTCTTTCTCTGTCAAATAAATAAATAAAATTCTTAAAAAATATAAAAAATGAAGGAGAAACATTTTCAATATTTTCAAAGAAAATAAAAAAAATATTTTATAACATGCAAACTCCATTCTTGATAAAAGTTCAAAATAGGGATAGATGGGTGTTTTTGTGATATAATAAAACATTATGTTTCAACACCAATGCTAGGTTTAGGCTTAAGCATGAAACAGTAGAACAGTTACATTAAAGTCAGGAATGACCACTATAATTTCTAACATTTAATATTGAACTGAATGCCCTAGTCCATTAAATAAAAGGAAGAAATTAGACTTATAAATATTAGAAAGGAAGAGATGAAGTTGCAAATATCTGTAGATAATTTCATTAGCTATCTAGAGAACTCATGTGAATTGCTAAAAATAAAAACAAACAAACTCTAAATATTAAAAACAGTAAGGAAATTCAGTAATTTTTCTGGAACAAAATCAGTAGTGTCCTTCAGGAAAAAATAAGAAAATATTTGAGGAAGTCTCTATCTCCATGCCATCAAGTAATAAAATACTTAGGAAGAAACTTTACATGATAGGTTTAAGATCAACGTGAAGAAAACTTTCAATCAATATTGAAGGAACTCCCCCAAAAGACATTAAGAAATAGAAAAAACATATTGTGTACTTAGATAATAAAACTTAACATCAAATATGTCACTTCTCACTAAGGTATAACTCATAAATTTAGTATTATTCAAATAAAAAATAGTATTTGAAATAGACAAGATGATTCTCAAGTAGATTGAAAATATGTCAGAATAGTCAGAAAATAAGGGAAAAATAGAATTAATGGTGGAGGGGGTTAATAATTACAAGATGTTAGAACATGCTACAGAAGTACAAGAACTAAAATGATGTAACAGTCAATTTACTAGACATTTCAATGAACAGGATAGCAAATCCAGAAAAAAAAAAACCTATCTGTACATTTATGTACATCACACAGTACATACATAGTATGTGATAAAATCATTCTCTGATACAAAGTGTATCAGAGGGGAAACATTATTTTTGGGGGGGAGACTCTAATTTTGAACATAAATGACAGTGGAAAACATTGGGAAAAGTCAAATTTAGGCAGACTTCATTCTTTAGATCAAAATCAATTCCTGATGTTTCATAGCTTGAAATGTTAAAAAAAAAAAAAGGCAGAAGGAAATCATATCGTGCTACAATAAGACCCCCACCATAAAACAAGTGAGGAGTCAAAATTCAGTTGTTCAACGTGTGGGATTAATAGGTAATACTGTGAGGTTAATGAAGTGACCTAAACAGCAATAATCCTACAAAACCAGTAGGCCCAAATTTCTGTAATAACCAGCAAGCTGTCTACACTCAGTCTTGGATGTGGTTTGTCATCTTCTGATGGCAGTAGTGCATGTCTGCTTAAATATCAATGAGGAAGACTCTTGGTCTATCGTTGGCAGCAGCAATTCCAGCATTTTGAAGAATAGTTGGCCTCCATTTTGTCAGCACCCTCTGAGGAGAGTAGGAGCAGAGAATACTTCCACAGAGTGGCCTGGTAATTCTTTCCCAGCTTTGCCACCCACTTTGTGCCTCAACCCACACTTCACTGAGAGTGAAAAATCTAGTCAATCTTTACTTGAAAATGGGGGCCAGGTGAGGATGGGAACCCACTGCTGATCACATTATATCTATGTTAAGATTTTCACATAAACTATGTGAAACTTTACTACAAAAGAGATCATGGAAAAGCTTTTGAAATAGTCCTGGAGTGGGAAAGGAGGTCTTTCTAATAGGATATAACAGCAAAAGATACCCAAAAATATGTTGATAAGTTTGGGTAAAGTAGGACCCCCTAAGTACAAAGTTTACAGACAATAACAATTTAAAGAAAAAAAAATGTTTGGAACGGAAACAAAACTTTAATTTTTAGGATATATAAACAGCATCTAGATGGGTCTGGGTGCTTCAGTCAGTTAAGTGTCCAACTCTTGATTTCAGCTTAGGTCATGATCTTGGGATTTTGAGATCAAACCTTATGTCAGGCTCCACACTAAGCAGGGAGTCTGGTTGGAATTCTCTCTCCCTCTCCGTCTACCCCTTCCCTCACCCCCCACTCTCACACTCTCTCTCTTTCTCTCTTCCCCCCAAATATGTATGTGTGTGTGCATATATATATGTGTGTGTGTGTGTGTGTGTGTGTATACACACACATATAGTATATACGCATACACACACACACACACACACACACATATAAACAGTATCTAAGATAATTGAAAAGCCAACAACATCCTGACAAACATATTCAAAGGATAGGATAGGAACACAAGGTTTACAGAAAACAAACAAAATGTTCAATATAATCTCAGCCTTTTGGCTAAGATCAAGTCTATTTGTGTGTAAAGATTCATTTATTATAAGTGAAATGAAAATTAAAATGACACTGAGGTGTGCCTGGGTGGCTCAGTGAGTTAAGCCTCTGCCTTCAGCTCAGGTCATGATCTCAGGGTCCTGGGATGGAGCCCAGCATCTGGCTTTCTGCTCAGCAGGGAGCCTGCTTCCCCCTCCCTCTCTGCCTGGCTCTCTGCCTACTTGTGATCTCTCTCTCTTTCAAATAAATAAATAAAATCTTCTGAAAAAAAAAATGACACTGAGATCTCATGTATTACTTATCAAATTTTAAATATAAAATCTTTCATGATATATACTCTGTGGCCATAAGTGTGGGGGAACATCAGCTCTTGTGGTTTTTTAATACATTGTCCCTAAGAATATAAATTGTCAGGGCTTCTGTTGGCAAGATCTATAAAAATTATGTGTACATATTCTTTGTCCAACAATTCCACTTCTGGGGCTCTATTTTACAAATATATATAAACAATTTGTATACAAACTTATTCATTGAAGTGTTTTCTTTTTTTTAATTTTTTTTTAAGATTTTATTTATTTGACAGAGAGAGATCACAAGTAGGCAGAGAGGCAGGCCGAGAAAGATGAGGGGGAAGCAGGCCCCCCACCGAGCAGAAAGCCCAGTGTGGAACTTGATCCCAGGACCCTGAGATCATGACCTGAGCTGAAGGCAGAGGCTTAACCCATTGAGCCACTCAGGCACCCCCTTGAAGTGTTTTCTGTAATTGTAAAAGTTTGAAACAATCTAAATGTCTTCTAATAGGGACTGGCTAAGTAAATGATTGTACATTCATACAATGGATTATCATGCAGCTGTGAAAGAAGATGGGTAATCTCCACAGTGATAGGATTTCCAAATTATATAATTAATTATAAAATGCAGGGCTCAGAAAGGAATGAATAATATATGCCCCATTTTGATAAATAAAGCAAATATGAGCACATTTTATATTTATTTCATATAACATATATCCATATACATGTTTTATAAAGACATTTATAAGATACTTAAAATATCCCAGAAAAGATATACAAGAAATGGGAGCCTTAGTGCCATCTGTCTGGGGAATGGATTATTGAGGGTAAAGAGTTTTCACTTATGCCTTTACGTTTTGAATTTTGACAGTATGAAGCATAAAAAATCAAATTATAAAAATGGTTGTATTACTAACATAGTTTATAAACTATGCATCCTAATTTAGCTTTTGTATTTAAAGAAGAAAACAAGACCCAGGATAGTGGTAACAGATTTTCCCGCTTTCTGGAGATGGGACCACAGCTATATCCTGAATGTTCTGCTTCTCAGTTCAGGGCAAAGTCTACAACCTCAGAAGAAAGTAAACTTATATAACTGGATATTAGAACTGGATAAAGAACTCAGGTAAGGAAATAAAACCAAAATTGATTGTATATTTAAATTTGAGATTATGCTCTATTTATGGTGTGGTACAAAATATCCTGAAAAGGTTGCCATCTCTCATTCATGAGTATGATTGCTATTCTTCCATCTTTATGGAATAGTCTTAAGTGGCTTTTCAACAGTGATGACAGAAACTGAGACTTCTTTATCTTTCCAATTCTCCTTTATGGCCAAAATCTTGTATTTGTGAAATAACCACGTAAGGTCAGAAAAGATTATCTGTATCTGTGGAACAGAGATTTCCTCCATGCCATGTTAACACCATTTCCTTTAAGATTTGGATCCTAACTTGCCTGTTCAAACACATTAGCTCTTCTTGTCTTTCCTGAATTATTTCCTCCTGCGTAGTGCCTTAATTCTATGTCACTTCAACTCTCAAAACTACAGTTGATGCAGTGTCCTTTCTTTCAATTAAATTGTACAGATATTTAATGAAATGCAACCATGTTCCAGGTACCGTATTTAGGACTTGAGATAAAAAGGTAAATTATAAAATCTTCTCCCTTCACTCACTCACCTCAAGAAACTCAACTCAATTCCTAGATGATATTAGTGATGTGATATGAGTGAGAGGGATTCCTGTTTTGTGAACCACTAACAGGCCTAGGGGAAGTAGAAGAAACAAGTCAGGGGACATAGAGAATATACATCAACTTGCAGTTTTTAAAGTGCTTGTGGGACCCATACATGGATCTATCCAGAAGGCAAAGGAAATCACAACTCTGAAGCTGGAGCAAGAGCTTGGGATAAAAAAATAGAGATTTTGGATATATTACCTAATGAGTGACAAGTTGCAGTCTAGGCCCTGGACTTGACTGAAAAGGATTTCCATGGAAGATGATAAGCGAAAGAAAGTGTGGGCAGAAGATGAAGAGGCAACAAAAGCTACTCATTCTTTTATGCCAAAGAGTTTAAAAATTCCTCTAAGACGGGAGCACCAGGGTGGCTCAGCCAGTTATGCATTCAGCTCTTGATTTCAGCTTGGGTCATTATTGTGAGACTGAGCCCTGAGTTGTTGAGCTCCTCACTCAGCAAGGAGTTGCTTGAGATTCTCTCTCTCCCTCTCCCTTTGCTCCACTCTACCCCTGCATGCTCGCTCTCTCTCAAACAAATAAATTGATCTTTAAAAAACATTCCTCTAAGGACAGTGTCTTTTACTTCTTCTTGTACCCAAATTCCAAGCATTAGTGCAATGCATGCAACAGCTGTTTAATAATTGCTTCCTGAGTGGACCACCTAGTGTCATGTATAAGAATCTACCTTTGGTCTATTAGCAACATTTCTGAAGTCTTGATGAAGGACTTAGAACCTGCTATCAAATACCAGTGTCATCAATAAATTAAAGTAAACAGATATATTAAAAATTGATCTTCTTTAGGTTGTTATTTCAGTTAGAACTCAACCTAAAATCCAGTTATTAAAAAAAAAAGAGAGAGTTTTCAGACATAATGTACTCACATGCATTTTTCAAGAGGTTTAAAGGTTATATGTTAACATTTCTATAGCTACTTTATTCCTTTTTCCCCCTAACATTTTAGGTTTTTTTTTTTTTTTCTCACATTAGAACATCAGTCCTAATTATTTTTAAATACATTAAAATTTTTTGCCTTTTGTATATGATACCATTTATATGGCTCTTGCCAACTGTAACAACACTTCAAAAGTCATACTGTAGATGGTTTGGTACCTTTCTAGGAAAAGGAAGTCTTTGACTGCAGTGACTCTTTTCACTACTTATAGCTTATGCTAGAAGCCAGGCTAACTGAATGAAAGACAGCTCTCTTCAGTTGTGAGCTGTGTGATCATTGCCTCGTCGGATCCCATAGTAAACGAGAGTGAACAAAAGACCAAACTTCGGCATGGATTATTAATTAAGTGAAAAGCGGAAAACTAAAATCAGTTACAGGAAGGATCGGCTATGGTTACTCATATGGCAGCTGGATGACCTTCAAACCAAGAAGACTATGCAGATGTGTTGAAAGAGATGGAAAAAGAAAAGCATAATATTTGTTGGACCCAGTGGCATCTTACAGGATTCAGTCTCATAATTTCCGAAATGACTCAGTAGCATTACACAATCGAAGCTTTGAGAAACCCAGTTCCTTAAGACAACTCCAGAGTACTAAATGGTGTACTGACCTGCGTTATTATAATTTTCCCCAATATCCCCCAGTACCCTCCAGAATGCTGTGTTTACCTGCTGGATAGACCAATTTTTATTTCATTAAAAATGTCTTAAGAGTCCTTCCCACACACATTGATCTATTTAATTTTTTTCTGTAAGTCTAAATAACTAGGAGTCAGAGCCATTAACTCTTCAGCATTTCCTGTGTTATTTTGAGCTTCTTCAAAAGATTTTTTTAGTCATGTGCTGAAAATAAATTTCAGCCAAATAATTATTCTTCATTCAGGAAGAGGATGAAAGTGTGGAGAACTTAAAAATAAAGGGGAAAAATTAAGCAAAGCTGTTGTAATCCCCAACGGCTAAAACTTCAATCCAGAAAAGTGGATTCCTTTTCAATTTACAGCTTAAAAACAACTTTGAGAAAATAAACATCGTGGTTTACACAAGTTTCCATCCCTAAATGTTGTTTTTCACTAAAAAAATCCAAACCACAAATATGTGTAAGATGTGATAGGGAATAGAGTTCTGATACTTGTTTGTTCTATCAAATTCATTGGTTTTTGTTTACTTACTGCTATGCAAATAATTTTATCAGGAGCTAGGTAAGAAGGCTGTTAATGACTTTATGTTCACAATTGGAAGGGTAATGTTTCTTACTTCCAAGAATTTAGCACTAGGTAAATTCTTTGTTCGGGCTGCTAATTAATAATTTACAGTAAAAAGCATAAATCATATTCTGTCATGAGTTTAGCTTTCCTGGTAAATACACATACTGACTAGCACTGAGTCTGTTTACTCATTTATCTTAGTTATGTTAATAAAATTTAGGATGTTGTCATTGGAAGCAATGTTTAGTTTGCTAACATTCCTTTAGGAAATATACTATGTTTAGACAGACTTTTAAAACAATCAGCATCCGGACCAAACATCTGATAAACTGTAAAGCAGGAATAGGTACTTTAATTTTAGATAGCGTAACGATGACTTATTTCCTCTCAGCGCAGGTCCGTGGTTTCTTTATTCTAGGACCAGTGCTGAGTGGGAAGGTATTGCAACTGGGCTTTGAGCAGACTAGGGGAAGATGTTCAATAATACGATTAATCTGAGTCAGAACCTCATTTATTCTCTAGATTTATGGCATCCCAACTTTTTTTCTAGTTAGGTTACAATGGACTGAAGGGGTTAATTGCTTTTTCTGTATGCCAAAAGTATGCTTTGGGAATAACTGATTCTTATATTTAAGTCAGTTTAAAGAATCTGAGAAAGTTTGTGCATCTAGTAAGGTGGTACTTGGAGATATTTCTAAAATTTGTATTAGAAAAACATTTTCAGGGCGCCTGGGTGGCTCAGTGGGTTGGGCCTCTGCCTTCAGCTCAGGTCATGATCTCAGGGTCCTGGGATCCAGCTGCATCGGGCTCTCTGCTCAGCGGGGAGCCTGCTTCCTCCTCTCTCCCTCTGCCTGCCTCTCTGCCTACTTGTGATCTCTATAAAATAAATAAATAAAATCTTTAAAAAAAGAAAAAAAGAAAAACATTTTCAATGATATTTATATGCATTTCCTTTTCTCTTGTTCTCCCCCATATGAAGGTAGGGATTGTTTTGAAAAAAATGAAGAACAATAAATTTAGATTCCCCCCCCCCTTTGTTCCCCCTTCATTCTCTTCACATCTCCACCAAAGGCTCATAAATGGCATGGATGTTAATTTATGACAAAACAGCTATTGTGTTTGTCCCCATTTTAGGATTAAATGATTGTGTGAAAATTCTAGCCTCTATTGTTCCTTGATTGGTAAAGCCTTTGAAAATCAAAAAAGGTTTTTATGAACTTCAAAAAGGTGTGATAGCCAATTGTTTGAACTCCTGTGAGGGAATTCTCCCACTTATTCATAGAACACAGTGTTGTGATGTTAGAAACTAAATGCTTTCTACACAGGATGTTAGTACATGCACACATGTCTGCTGCTGTGGTGTGGGAAGTACAATACCTCCAGGTTTGTAAGGATATCAGCTGTAAACAGGATGCTCACTAACAGTTTCGGACACAAGTGCCTCTCGCTGTAGTGAGAGAAAAGTTTCGAAAGATCTTAGTGGCAGCATTCTGCTGGAGTACCTAAAAAGAATACATTCGAATCCTTTACCAAATATTTCTTAGATGCTCTACATATGCCCTAAATACAAATACTGTTTTAGGCAATAGATGGTAATAAAATTGTGGAACGGCCTTCAAATATTCCAGGCAGAGCACATATATAAGTTTTGTATTCTGGAGATGTTGGTGGCTCCGTCAGTTAATCGTCTGCTTTTGGCTCAGGTCATAATCCCCGGGTCCTGGGATATAGCCCCAGGTCTAGATCCTTGCTCAATGAGGAACCTGCTTCTCCCTCTCTCTCTGCCACTCCCCCCACCCACTCATGCTCTCTCTCTGACAGATAAATACAATTTTTAAAAAAAAATAAGTTTTTTTTTTTTTAAAGAAGCACTTCATTTTGTGATAAGTAAAAAATGAAATTTAAAGAGAGGTTTGATCTGGTTATCCCTGAATTCTCTTTAGATCAAAGATAGGGAGAGTTCATAACTCTATGCAGTACATAAACAGCTTTTTGACTGATTTAAATGCAAAGTTATCTGTACATTAATTTTTTTAAAGATTTTACTTATTTATTTGACAGACAGAGATCACAAGTAGGCAGAGAGGCAGGCAGAGAGAGAGGAGGAAGCAGGCTCCCCACAGAGCAGGAAGCCTGATGCTGGGCTCGATCCCAGGACTCTGGGATCATGACCTGAACTGAAGGCAGAGGCTTTAACCCACTGAGCCACCCAGGCGCCCCTAATTATAAAAGTCTTATAAAATTAATGTACAGGGGCGCCTGGGTGGCTCAGTGGGTTAAAGCCTCTGCCTTCGGCTCAGGTCATGATCCCAGAGTCCTGGGATCGAGCCCCGCATCGGGCTCTCTGCTCCGCGGAGGGCCTGCTTCCTCCTTTCTCTCTGCCTGCCTCCCTGCCTGCTTGTGATCTCTCTCTGTCAAATGAATAAATGGAATCTTTAAAAAAAAAAGAAAGAATTTTATAATTATATCATTATGGCAGAATGCAATCATTTATTATTCAGTAGAGTTTATATTGTTGTTACCATTGAGCTTACAACTGTTGAACTTTCCTTCCCCTTTGGAAAGGTACAAGTAAGCAACACATTAATAAATTGCCTTTGGTTGGGACTTGCTGCCTGGGAAAGCCAAGGGAAGACATTTCAGGCAGTACACACATTCTTTATGGGCTGTCTCTATGAGATTCTTATTAGTAATTAATAATTGATCATGGTCCCTCTTAGTTCTTTTAGTTTCATTTTTTTAAAAGATCTATTTATTTGAGAGAGAGTGAGTACGCACGCAGGTGTGTGCGGAGGGGCAGAGGGAGAGAATCTCAAGCCAACTGTCCGCTGATCGTAGATCCCGAAGCAGGGCTGGATCTTACTACCCATGAGATCAGAACTGAGCTGAAACCAAGAGTCTGACAGTTAGTTGACTGAGCCATCCAGGTGCGCCTCTCTTAATTCTTCTTAAGGGCAGAAACAGCGTGATAAACCTAAGCAAGATAATAAGGAACCCAACCTTCCAAAGAAATGGTGTCTCCTATCTAATTCCCCAAATCATTAGTACTACCCTTAGGCATCCTCTTTCCCTCTCTGCAGTTTCCCACAGCAAACCTCCCTCCGCTCTGCCAAATTACACACATGCCTTTCCTTGCCTCCTCATGGCGAAACTGAAAGCAGAAAGAACACACAACTCCACTCAGCCCAATCTTACCTATATCTCCAGCCATATTTTCAATGGATTTCCCCTCATCTGTCCTCTTGGTCAGTCTTCTTTCTGCTTTTTGTTCTTGCTCCGTATATCAGCTGCTCCTTTAAATGCATCCTCAACTTGTATTCAAGATTCTAGAATCTGAAAAGAAAAATACAAGTAACAGCCACTTTTATTTTGCATACTCCATCCAACTGACCCCCCCCTTTTGCTTTTAATAGTCCAACTTCTCAAGTCACATTATTGTTTCTGCTTCCTTATTGCCCATTCACCATTCAGTGTACTGAAATTTGACTTCAGGCCTTACATCTGCTCTTTACCTTTGTTCAGCTCCCACTGAGGTCATCAGTAAAGTACTAATAGTTAAAATCAACATTCCCCCCCACCCAGGCTGGGTGTTATTAGGCTTTTTAAAAGTCTTTGAAAGTGCTCATCACTCTTTCCTTAAAACTTTTAAATCTTCTGGTTTGGATGACAACTGAGCTTTGGCTCTCCTCCTCCCTTTACTTTGATTACTTTTCAATCTGTTTATGGACTCCCCTTTCTTCAGCATTTCTAAATACTGCAGGACAGCCAGTGTTTGTCCTGTGATCTTCTCATTTTTCATACTTTTCCTGGATGATGTGAGCAACCAACCAACTGTATGTGGACAGCTCTTGCTGCTGGCTGATCTGAACACAAATTTTAGGTTCTGTTTTGGTGGATAACAGTAGTCACAGGAAAAAAAAAAAAAGAATTGGAAAGGGTGGGAGCTAGCTACACTCCACTATCACTACCAGGTAATAATGAAAGCAAGTCTCGGAGCAAATTCTGCTACATATATAAGACATTTATTATCTAAATATTTATTAAAAAGTAATCACAAAAGAAACAATCATGTTTAGTCTCTTCTGCAAAACTGAGGAGATACCAAGATTCTATTCACCCATAGTATCAGCTTCTGACAAGCTGAGTCCTCCAAAGTTCATGGCTTACCCTCACCAATGGCATCACTAAGAACGCAGGCTACCAGCTCTGCTAACTTCTCATTCTCTGTTTATGCATGTGAAGGGATGGGTAGAGTGTTCTTCTAAAGTATTTTATCCGATCCACATCTTATTAATACTTTTACTTCCACTGAAAGCACATTTCATTGAAAAAATTAAAAAGTCACTCACTTCAATACAAACTCATTTCTGACAATTGCTATGCCAGTAAGCATAGCATTGGTTTTGATAGAGATCCAGATGGCGAAATGACTGTACTCATAGGAGATGCCTCTGGAGTTTGGGGTTCTTTTCCACGCCCCCAGCTTTATTGAGCTATAATTGACAAATAAAATTGCATATATTTAAAGTGTATGAGATGAAAATTTGATATACATTGTGAAATGATTACTACAGTCAAGTTAATTAACATATCCATTATCTTACATAGTTTCATAGTTATTGTCTTGTGTGTTTGTGGTGAGAACGCTTAAGATCTATTCTTGTAACAACTTTCAAGTATACAATACAGTGTTATTAATCATAGTTACCACGCTGTACATTATATTGTCAGAACTTATTCCTCTTATAGCTGAAAGTTTGTACTATTCGACCAACATCTCCCCATTTCCCCTGCTCTCCACTTCCAGGCAACCACCATTCTACTCTCTGTTTCTGTAAGTTTGACTTTTTTAGGTTTGACGTATAAGAGAGGTCACACATTTTTTCTCTCTCTCCGGCTTATTTCCCTTAGCCTGTTGGAGTTCTCGGGTAGAGGATCAGCTGTTCCTCTTGGATTGTTCAAGCTTTTAGAGATGTGCAGAAGAACCTGACTTATAGTGTGGCCTGAGTATCCTACATATATTGTCACACTGTGTATGTGGAAGTGTTTCAGAGTCAGGGGCAGACATCACAGCAACTCCCGCCTCAGGTCTTCATCCTCATCTCAATCCTAGGCTCATGGCAAGTGATTATATCAACAACAAAACTTGCCCAAACCAAATGCATATTTACTCCTTGAATCCTATCATGTTCTTCCTTTATGTTTAATGCTCCTTTGTATTAGTGTATGCTCAAGTTACCCCCTTCCCCAAGACTCTTGCACACATGTAATCACTCAACAAATCCTGTCAGTGTTGGAGCCAAATTCTTCAAATCCCAGCTCTATCATTTACTAGCTATGTGACCCTGTGCAAGTTTCCTAACCTCTCTGAACCTCAATTCCCTTCTTTTTTAAAGCAGGAATGATAACATCTGTTTCACAGCTTTAGCGTGAGGGTGAAATGAGATAAAGCAAGTCACATGCCCTGTGTAAGCCTTGAATGATACAAGCCGAATGAATGTCAGTTTCCTTCCTTTGCCCTTTCTCTCACATTGTCATCATCTTCTGGTGCCTTTAAACTAATTCTTAATTAATTCATTTCATAAATAGTTACGTATCCCTTCTGTATAAGGTGCTGGCAGCCACAACTGTGACAAGATAGACAGTGTCCTTGCTCTGATGGAGGTACATTTTAATGGAGAAAATGGATGTGGAAAAAGTAAACAAACAATGATTGCAAGGTAAATGGTGATAAGGATTATGAAGGAAATACTTTGGAAGCTGAAACAGAACAGGAGGTGGGGATAAGGACACTATTCTCTATCAGAGCTATCTGCACTCTGATCTGTAGCATGGTGTCATCTACAAATTGCTCATTCCCAGTCTGCGACAAGAAGTGTGCACATTCGGAATGTGTAGAAACTTTTCTAGCAATTTGACATGGTTGCAATAGTCCTGAGGGTGAGTAGTCGCTGTCTAAACATTAGAGACCATCACACTCATGTCATAAGTGATGTGAGGTCGGTGGGGGTCCTACGTACAACGAAACCAAGGTATCGCTCGTGATCTTTTAAGGTAAGTTTGTCAACTGCAAGTCAAATGTGTATAAGATTCATTGAAAGGTATTTTAAATTTAACTTTATAAAATCAATGATTGGAACTGGTTACTGATGAAAGAATAACTATGAATTTTAAAACTACAGTGTTCTTTGCTTCATTTTGGATTAATTAAATATGAAGATTTTTGCATGTGCTAAATGGCTATTTTCATTCCTGTTCGTGTATCTCTGGGATGTTATTGTCTCTATTATGAATATAATTAAAACAAAACAGTGAAGCAGTTTAAATATATATGCTGTCTTCTGTTGTCATCAATCCAACCTAGATTAAATAAATTAACAAGCAAAAAGCAAGCTCACTTGCTGTATTAAAAATTTTAAATGTTGATATTTTAAAGTATGAAAATAGGCTTTTATTGTTGGGAGTCACTATTTCACTAGTTTTTTTTAGTCGTAATTACAAATCAATAAAAAGTTATGAGTATAGTAGCAATTTTCTATATTTATTGACTATATGCACACTTTATGAACATTTACAGTTTTTAATTTTATTTTGTTATTTTCCCACATTAGATTTGTTCTTAGGAAGTTGGCTAAAATGTAATCTTATGTTTGAAGGATTTCATAATAAAATACTGAAACTTTGAAAGTGTTTACTTTCTATTTTATTTTTCTACTAAATCATTTTTATTGCATTTATAAAACCATTAGTACAAGGCAGATTTGGAAAAAAAAAATAAATAAATCTAGTCCTTGCCCCTTGAGGAGCGTTCCTGTCAGTGGGTAGTCAGGGCAAGTTCTCTCAAGAAGGGACTATAAAAGCATAAGAACTGTGGCCTCCTACTTTCCAAATATCTTCCAAAGTCATGTCTTTCTGTGCTGATGCTTGTAGTCACTGCTGTGGTTCAGACTCTAATCATGGACATCAGTAAAAACGTATGGTGCTGGGAAAATTCTTTCTTTTCTTCTTCCTCCTCATATCTTCCGCTGTTCTTCTGTATCCACTCTGAAAAATCAAAACCAAACCAAAACAGAAAATCACACAAGGACCCATTTCTCTCTAAAATTCTGGAATGGTTGTCATTTGTACCACCTTCTGGATATTTCTTACATACTGCCGTAATTTGTGTGTGTTTTTATATAGCCACATTTGTGTATATGTGTGTGTGTAGAGACAGACAGACTACTTATTAGCATCTCCTAAACTAAATTGTAAATTCTGTACAGGTATGGCTTATGTCTTATACTCCGCATCCAAAGGGATATTGCCTTATACTGCTGCTTAATAATTTTTTGTTGTTGATGGCAATGCTATAATAAATCTAACAATGGATTCTTCTTTCATTGATTCTCTTTCTCTGTCTCATTCTCCATACAACAAAGTCAGTACAATTTTATTACAGCCTATATTGTTTTTGTTGGGGAAGAAGCTTTGGGAACTTCAATTATTGACTCAGCAAACCACAGGATGTGTGTGCAGAGAGCAGACCACAGCGGTCTGGTGGGTGAGCTTGTATGGACATGTATACCCTGGGACCCTCCAGATATATCATTTACCCCACGTGACCTTTCACCAACTCGTTGCTCACTTCAGCAGCAGTGAAGTAAAATCTTTGCTTTTACTAATTTTGAGCCCTTACAAGGAATGCAATAGACACCCCCCAGGACCTCCTCGTCTTTAACAAGTATAGTTTAATAGAGACACCCAAATAAAACATGTACATAGCAATGAGAAAAAGTATGTGCTGTGCTTGTAGTGTGAATCTTGCTCTGAACTGGAGACCAAGCGAACACTCTGTTTTCTTTCTAAAATCAGAATTTACAACTGCAGAATTTCAGAGAAGGCCATTTGAATGAATGCTCATTCACAACTTATCTGAAACTTAACAACTGTGTTTTTCTCTCCTGGAAAATATTTTACACTCCAAAGAAAACTGCTAAATTTCTTTTTAATGAAGTAAAATAACTACCCTCAAAAATAAAGGATCAAACAATTCACAAGTCTAGAAATAATATTAGATTTAGGAATAAAGATCTAAACTTCAATGATACAGTGTTTAAAAAGGCAATTTTAATGTAATTTGAAAATAGCTTAGTATTTTTCTGGTTGTATGAGGTTCTCAGAAGGAGGCTTTCAGGAGTTGCGTGTAGTGGCTGGTTTGGGTTCATTAAATTTCAGAAACAACCCCCAGGGCTGATTTTCAACATCTTTTACATTCCTGAGATCACTCTTCTATAAGTCGAATTCAAAGATGTTTGCAAGAAGAAAACTCTCAGTCAGAGACAGGGAAGAAGGAGATAAGCATTGGGTTGCAAAGGCTTTTCAATCAATCAAACCCAAACCAGTTTCCCTTAATTTTTCAAACCTTGTATATTTTAAGGAAATTTAATCCACATGTGTCTTATTCACTTACAATGAAATCATGGAATTTTTAAAAACAGCTGTTTAATGTCAAAAAAGTCATTTTGATATTTTTTGCTTTCTCCAGTCAAAACCAGAGCTGCTTTTCTCCATCAGAAATTGATTTCAGGATCAAAGACTGAAATTCAACTTGAAACTCTAAATCTATTCTTTTGAGGTAGATGTTTAAATCCATCAAAAAAGTTGTCCCTATTAGGGAATTCATAAACTGGGGACAGATTTTGCTCATTTAAGGATTCGGGAACATTTGAAATGGCAAAAACCTTTTGTTTTTCAATAGGTAGAGAGGCCAAGGAAAAACTGGTGTTATTAGAAGGATTTTTCATTCTGAGAGATCAGACCTGTTCACCAAATATTAACTAAGCAGTATAACATTGTGTGCTCCAGAGAAACAAAACCAATAGTTCACGTGTGTTTATATGTTAATAAATTTATTATAAGCAATTGCCTCACATAATGAGGGAGGCTAAGAAGTCCAAGATGTATAGTCCGCAAGCTGGGGACTCAGGAAAGCCAACCTGTAGCGCTAGTCTGAGTCTGAAAGCCTAAGAAGCACTGGAGCTGATGGTGTAAGTTCCAGGTTGAACTGTAGAGCTGATGTATATCCATCAAGTCTGAAGGCTGATTAGCCCAGTGTCCCAGCTCAACCAGTCAGATAGGATGAGTTCCCTCTATTCAGAATTTTTGTTCTTGTCATGCCTTCATCTGATGGGATGAGACCTACATCAGGGAGGGCAATCTGCTTTACTCAGCTTATAGATTCAAATATTAGTATCATCCAGAAACTCTCTCGCAGGCATACACAGAACAATGTTTGGCTACGTGTTGGGATACGCTGTGACACCACCAAGTTGACACAAAAGATTAACCACCACAAATATGTCTAGCACAGCATTAGTCACTGGAAATGCGATGCTAACAATGTGTGCTCTGTTTTTGAAAAGCTTGTAGTCTAGAAAAGACAGCCAAGCATGTAAACATAAAATTTCAATGCAAAGTCATAAATGCACTAATGTGGGGCATCTGAGTGGCTCAGTCAGTGAGCATCTGCCTTCAGCTCAGGTCATGATTCTAGGGTCTGGGGATCCAGCCCCTCATCAGTCTCCTTGCTCAGTGGGGAGCCTGCTTCTCCCTCTGCCTGCTGCTCCCCCTGCTTGTGCTCTCTCTCTCTCTGTCAAATAAATAAGTAAAATCATAAAAGAAATAAATGCAGTGATGCAGTGTGCAAAGAGTAAGGGTAAGAGTGCTTAACTCCACTGAGCTTTGAGGAGGAAAGTTAGGTGCCTGATGGAAAAAAATTTATAAAGAAAAACTTGTTTCTTACTCTTTATACTACTGCTGTGTGAATCAAGTAACTCAATAATAATGGTTTTTATTTATTAAGCCACTAATCTGTGCCTGGGAGAGTATTATGCAATTTATCTTGAATCCTTACAACCTGAGGGAGTTATTATTACCATTGTTTTACCTTTGAACAAAATGAGATTAAGAACTTTCGATGGTTTTTCCTAGTTTTCTTGGTGGGATTGAAATCCAAGGTCACTTAGTTGATTCAGAAATTGATGTTCTTTTCACTATTTTACACAGAATGTTCAGTGCAAGATTTGTAAGTTTACCCTTATTTCAACACAGTAAAATATCATTGTGATTCTATTCTTCCATTTCAATTGAATTTGAAAGATACTACCTCAATAAAAAGTGTTCTGAACTCTGAGAGCAGAAGGGACAATCTGAGAAAGTAGCAGCTCTGTCGGGAAAGAGAGTGATGGCTATTCTGCTATTACAGGTGTCCAGGTAGATTGCGTGAAGGGAAAACTAAAAGCAGTGTAAGGAGTAGCAATGTTACCGACAAGATTCCCCACTAGAAGACGCATGTGTAAACATCAGCCATCATTGAGAAGATGGTCTCTTAAATAAAATGACAGAAGCAATCCCTGAAGGAAATTTTTAAAAAGGAGTGAAGTCATACTGAAAGTGAGTGGTGACGTCAAACACCAGTTGTTGCTCACGGAAAATCTGATCGTACTCTCACTCTTTTTCTGCTTTGAACTCTTGAGGTCTCCCCTATTCCAACTTAGTTGGAATAGGTTTCTGCCTACTGCTTGGTTTCTCTCCCTCTCTCTTTCCTTTTCAAGTCTCAGCATGCACTAAACTCTTCTATTCTCTCAGCTACCAGAGGCTATCGGAGGTTTCTCATCGAGAGTGGAAATCATGAGTTTTTGAATCCTGGGCTCAAACCCCAACTTTCTCTCTTACTGGGGGTTTCTCCATGTTTCAGTTACCTGAAATACTCAACAAAGGGCAGCTGGGAGTAATTATTACTTTCAAAATGATCAATACCAGGATATGAGAGAACATTATGAAATGACTCAGCAGGGCTTGAATTTATTTTTTTAGTATAAAAAAAAAAAAAAGAGCACAGGAAGAACAAGGAAAAAGCACTTCCTCGCTAAGAAGTTAATTTATGATGGTCTCAAACACTGTGTCTGCTATGCTCTGGTCTGTGAAGAATAATTTTTTTTTCCTTTTCAAAAATATCCTTTAAATGCTAACAGTGTTCTTCTTTTCTTATGCACAGGTATCAATGGGAAATTCATACTTCAAAAAACTAGCTCCTTTGTGATACTAAGAGTCAAACTTTTGACTCTAGTAAATGAGTGCTTGGAAGACGACCTTAAATTTATGAAGGTGGAGAGAGGAAGATAATTAAGAAACTTAATTATAAAAATAACCTATTTTCAGGTTCTCTATGCCCTAGCATAACACACACAACTCACCTTCTAGAATATTTCATATCAACAATATTTTTACTATGGAATTAATTCCTACATGATCAGTCTTATTTGCAAGGTTATTGTGAAGCCTTAGATACTCTTAACATTTCTGAGCACTAGTTTTGTATCTAAACTTGGGATTAGCTATATCTGTTTCACAGTGTTATTGTGGATATTAAACATGATAATAATTATCAGGGGCACCTGGGTGGCTCGGTTGGTTAAGTGTCTGCCTTCAGTTCAGGTCATGATCTCAGGATCTCTGCCTTGGGCTTACTGCTCAGTGGGGAGTCTGCTGGTCTCTCTTCCTCTGCCCCTCCTCTGCCACATACTTATACTCTCTCAAATAGAATCTTTTAAAAAATAATAATCATCAAAATATTAAGCATATTGTTTGAGATGTAGTAGGTGATGTCCATAAGGGTTAGAAAATGACTCTTAGGGGCGCCTGGGTGGCTCAGTGGGTTAGGGCCTCTGCGTTCGGCTCAGGTCATGATCTCAGGGTCCTGGGATGGAGCCCCGCATAGGGCTCTCTGCTCCACAGAGAACCTGCTTCCTCCTGCCTCTCTGCCTAGTTGTGATTTCTCTCTGTCAAATAAATAAAATATTAAAAAAAAAGAAAATGACTATTAAAAGCCTAATGTTTTGTTGACTTACCTTACTTCTAATTCATCAGATTGTCAAGAATATAATTCCTCAAAAACATTTAATACTTGATCTCCGTGATGATCAAATCAAATAATCAAATCTCTTTAGTAGCTTTTCATAAGGTATCTTTCTTTACTAGTCTGGGAGATACCCTAGATCTTGCTTTTAACTTAGAGTCCTTACATTGGAAAACAGACAAAGAAATTTGAGGGGAAATTGTGATTAAAGAGAAATTAATGTAAGAAAGAAAATAAGGGATTTTATTTATAACAAAGATTTAGGAGTAAATATAGATCATTTTAGACTTTGAATTATAAACAATTATATATATATCATATATATTATATATATATTATATATAATTATAAACAATTATAAACAAATGATGAGTGTTTGTAGGCAACAAATAGCTTGACAGTGCATAAAGGAGAGAGAGGAATTTCTTTTCATCACATATGAAAAGTCAAAGTTCTCGCAACTATCTTCTGATGATTAGAATCATAGGATGAAAGTGGTTTGAAACCAAGGACATATCCTAACCTGGGAAGTAGACTTTTTCTTCATCCTTCTTTGACTGTTGCAATAAGGTCCTGTAAACACAGGACCACGGAAATCCTACCATGGAAAGGAGTTTGGGGTATGGGTGGTGAGGGGAAGAATTTATTTAAAAAGATAAGCTGTTGGGAATTCTGGCTTAGTATTCCAATAGGTTAAAAAAAAACATTAAAATAATGTATGGTGGCATTAATATAGTTTGAAAAACTGTAAATTACCAGGTTGGTTCTGATCATTAGAAAGCACTGAGTAAATATTTGTGTGTAGCACAATACAAAAAAAACAAAAAACAAAAAACTAAACTCAGTAGAAATGTCCTGCTACACCTGTATAATTCCGGACTCTTTTTATAAAGACGTCAATAAATCCAGTAAGTTCACAAAGGTCTGCCTATTTAGGTGTGCCTCGTGTATGAAGGGACCCAGGAAGTACAGGACGAGTAGCCTGGAAAGTTAGGAAGACCTATAGCTGTCTGGAATGACTACCAGTTAGGGGACTCTGGTGCCAGTCAAAAGAAATGTGGCAGAAACAACTGCTGGGGCAGGGCTGTTGAGGCTCTTTTCTAATCCCTGTTTGAGAGGGCAAATGACTTGCAACTCCTTTGACACAATGGGAAAAGCAGAGTCCAGGATGTTTAACATTCATTAGGCACCAGATACTGAACAGATCATATAAGAGAAGGGTATTTATTCATGTGAATGAAGTAGGTAATGTCTTAAACATGCTACATAATTTGAAACATGTTGAAGACAGTTTCAAAAAGAATGTTTGATTTAATAAATGTTAACAAAAAAAGGAGTATCATTAAATGGGGGAGAGGCCAAGAAAGAAGATATATATATTTTTTTGTGTTCCTGTGTTTCTCCAGGGTCACACAAAAATAATCTGTTGAAGGCATGCAACACAACTTTTTTCTACGACTTCTGAAACTAAGATGTGAGATGATCTTTAAGGGGTCTCAAAGTAGAGAATTAGGTGCCAAAATAAAGTGACTCTCTGTTGCTATTTGTATCCAATTTTATCATGAAACTTATATTATGAACCTCATAAAGACAGTTCCAGAGAAGATGTCTTTGTTGAGAAAGCTGCTTGCATATTTATTTTTCAAATTGGTGAATTGTCTGATTGTTCTTGGCTACACTTATTACATGATGGAAGAAGAAAATCTTGAATCATTTCTTTGGTAGAGACATGTTTTTAAGCTGACCAAAAGGATGATTTTATCTTTGCAAAGATAGTGGTTTTGCAAGTAACTGTAAAACTACTTTTTAAAAAAGATTTATTTATTTGAGATAGAGAAAGAGAGCACAAGTGGGGGTGTGGGGGAGAGGAGAAGCAGACCCCCACTGAGCAGGGAGCCTGAGGAAGCAGGGTTCTATCCCAGGACCCTGAGGTCACAACCTGAGCCTAAGGCAGATGTTTAATCTTCTGAGCCACCCAGGTGCTCCTGAAACTACCTTTTCATTGTTCCCACTCATCATTATTTGCAGAATCAAACAGCTTGACACTGTACTGGTTCTTAGATTGGGAAACAAAAGGTTCAAGGTCATTCTGGTTCTAAGATGTTATAACTCTACTAGGCTTGATAATTCTCTCCTAAAAAGTGAGTCAGTTGAAAATTCTGAAGATCGAGTCAGTAAAACTGTTTATGTGACTAGTGACCTTAGCTGCAAGATATGAAATGCTGATTTCTCGATAAAAAGAGCCCCCACATGCCTGCCTGTCTCAGAAACCCTTCTGAAAACAGTGGCTAATATAGGATGAAACTTACATGAAGACAGCTCCCGGGTACCATGCTTACCCACCAGTGTGGCCGGGGTTTCACCTGAGCTAAAGGTGTCCCAGAAGTTGAGCTGGGTCTGTAGGTGTGAGGCTAAATCCTTGTTGGTGACTCTCTGACTGTAACGCTGCAGGCCCCACCTCTGACCTGCTCGATCAGAGGCTGAATCAGCAACATGTATTTTAACAAGCGCTCCAGGTAATTGTGATGCGTGTCACCATTCGAGAACCACTGTTCTGGACTCTGAAGCACAGAGGAGGGGAACTTAATTCACCCTTGCAATCAGGGAGGGCTTCTGGAATGATGAGTCATTGACTTGAATACAAATATACGGGGGGGGGGGGGGGGGGGAGAAAGCTGGAGTGAGTGTTCTACAGAGCGAACAGTTTACGGAAAAGCATTGAGGCACTGATTCCATCAAATGTGTAGCTCTGAAGATGGCACGTAGAATGTGGACAGGGAGGAAAAATAGTGGGAAGGAGGGAAAGCTGCCAGCCAGCTTGTTTCAGACCTTGAGTGTCATCCAAGTCTTAGCATCTTTAATGAGCTACTGAAAGTAATGGATAAGTGAAGTGGATAGTTTAAAGACAGCAGAGAGAAGGTTATAAAAGCCCGGGTAAGATGTGGTAGAGCTATAAAATAGAGAACAGACTCAGTAGTTCCTTATGAGGTATAATTACCAGGCTTTTGTGCTTGATTGAAAAAAAGCAGAAAGAGCGAATAATAGGGTGAACAGCAGCTTTCTCGGATGGGTGACAGGAAGGTGGTGTCACCACCAAATGAGATGTGATTCTCAGGAGAAGAATGTGTGTGCGTGCGTTTAGGCATGTTGAACTTGAGCCGCTGTAGAACCACCTTGAGGAGGTTGATATCCAGTAGGAGATTCCGTATTTATTTCTGAAGTCCTAAAAAGAGAACAGGCTTGAGGTTGAATAGTATATATGGTTGTTAAAACCATGAGAATAGGGGCGTCTGGGTGGCTCAGTGGGTTAAAGCCTCTGCCTTCAGCTCAGGTCATGATCCCAGGGTCATGGGATCGAGCCCCGCATCGGGCTCTCTGCTCAGAAGTGAGCCTGCTTCCCCCCATCTCTCTCTCTCTGCCTACCTCTCTGCCTACTTTTGATCTCTGTCTGTCAAAATAAATAAATAAGATCTTAAAAAAAAAAAAAAAAACCATGAGAATAAATGAAATTCCTCCGGGGTACAGTCTGAAGATAGAGAAGTTTTGTTTTCCTTAACCATTAATAATAACCTCTTTTTAAAAAAAAAAAAAGATTTTATTTATTTATTGGACAGACAGAGATCACAAGCAGGCAGAGAGGCAGGCAGAGAGAGAAGGAGAGGGAAGCAGGCTCCCGCTGAGCAGAGAGCCCGATGCGGGGCTCCATCCCAGGACCCCGGGATCATGACCTGAGCCGAAGGCAGAGGCTTTAACCCACTGAGCCACCAAGGTGCCCCTAATAATAACCTCTTAATAATCTGCCAAAACTATCGATCCTCTTCTCAGAGAACTGCAGTCACAAATAAAACTGCATATAACCTCTGTGTTCATGGACTTCTCAGAGCTCCTCTTCACTTGTCTAGGGATCCAAGCAAATGACAGTTGCCTTAGAAATGGTGACTAAAATAGTACCAGCTCCTAGGGTGTGTGGTGAGTCCTCACTCTATGTTAGGTTACAATAACAAAATAAGTGTTTACTAATTCAATTCTCCGGAAACTAACTTAAATTCTCTCATTTCAATTTCTCTCCTCTCGGTTTTGGTCTTTCTTTGCTCTTCTCTACAATACACCCTTGCTCCCATCAGGAAAAGCAAACAAAATAAAGCAGAACAGGTCCTTCTGTCCATATAGCCCAAACCCCCTTGCCCTGCACCCTTTCACTGGCTTTGTTTCTTATGTATTCAAATCAGGGACTTGTGTTGTCTGGTACAGCATTTCCCACAGAATACTTGTTTTGAATCCAGGCTTTATAATTAGTTAGCTTAACTTCTAAAACTCCAGTTTTCTCATCTGTGAAAAGGTTTAACGATTTTTATTTTGCAGAATAGCATCAGGATTAAATAGTTTGACTTTTCCTGCAGAAACATTAATCAGAAAGCTCTGTACTCTTCCCCTAGATCCTGATCAAGGCTGTGCCTGAGGAAAGGGTCCATAAGGAATGATTAAACATTATTAGGTTGCTAAACCATCCTAGGATTTTTAACTAGATGGAGGGGGAAAAAAAAATTTACTAGCTCTCTTCTCGGAGAACATACTTGTCTGTGGTTGGGAGGAAATACTTTGATAAGCTGCATGGAGTGTGAGGTGAGATGCCTCCTTCCCTCAAGAAGTATTTTGAGTAAAAACAGATGGTCATTAAACTGACTCCCTGGGAGGGTGGGTTCAATTTAAAAGGGAGCTTTAATTTGTTATGTAGGTTGTGCAGAACTGAGCCATACGCCATCACTGACTTTAACCTTTCACCATGTGGCTCCCAGCTTCCTCTCTAAATAAATATTTTTAAAATATTGAATTAATATATTATGCAAATTAGGGAGCACCCTGCATCTGTGGCTTAGTTTGGCTAAAATATTGGGGTGAAGTTAGTTACGAGGGTATAATGGGTTTTCCTGGAATGGATGGTGCAATTGAGAAGTCTTTCTTTGCTTTGTTCTGGAGCTAGGGCTTGCTCTGACTTTGTTTTGAATCTCAGCGGAATTGATACCATGTTCTTAGCAAAAGTTAGGAATCCGAGGAAGCCTGTGGGGGCTGAAAAGGTCAAGGGCAGATTTAGGTGGGTGAAAGCAGCCCTATCTGTAGTAAGTCATACTAGTTTCCATACTTCTGGGGAAACTTTCTTTCCTGAGAAGAAAGGTTCAAGTGTAAACTGCTTGAAAACACACTTGAAAATTTGTGAGGTTTAACAATTGCAGAACAAGTAAAACCATAACGTGTTTTTCAATTTACATAATTGATTTCATATATTTGCATTTTGGTTTTAGAGTATTTTTGAAAGGTTTTCCCCGTAGGAGTAATTCCTCCCCACCACCCACATGCCCCACCTGTTCTAGTTTCTTTACAATAAGGTCAATCCAACAGCTCCACTTCTGCTTTTCAGCTCAGGCGGCAAATGTATGAAACTGCAAAATCAAATGTTATGTCTTTCATTTTGTAACAGGAGGACTAACATTTTTACCAATTATGTTTGTGTCAATCTGTCCTTCTACCCTTCTGACCAAACTCCGCTTTCCGTGAGTCCAGTCCTTTTGGCTGTGATGGACAGGATGTAGGATTCACTATGGGGAAGATGAATCTCACAGTGAAATGCACACAGTCATAGAGAGGAGCTTACATTTTAGCAAGTCCAATGGGTGTTCAAAATTGAGATATTTCTTGACTTTTAAAATGAAGATGGATATGTTTAATTTGGGGAAGAGAGTACGGATTGGTTTCCAAAACAGATTTGTTATACTTACTATAGTATAGGTTCACTGCAAAAGGTGACAAACCACTTAGTGTAAAATGGAGCTTAAATCTTTGCCAATCACAGCTTCATCTCAAGAAAAATCTGCTCTGAAATGTGTACTATTAAGCCCTCTCACAAATCACTGTAAAGAAGAGAGCTTGAAGGAAGATATGACAAATTGTAATATATTGCTTATAAATTTACGACACTCTTACCCTTCAAATTACCTTGAATCAACTTTAGAACTGTTTTTGGATCAGAGCCTATGAAAAGATGTATCATGAATCAACATGTTCTCCTTTTAATTAGGGGACGCACATAATTTAGGGAAATAAAGGTGAGTCTTAGAAGCTCTGTTTAATGGTTAACAGTCACCAATTTCCTTTTTTATTAAAATTAGATGGTAATTAAAAAAAAAAAGAAAGAGCCACTCTGTGGTACAGATCAATTCCCCTTAATTGATCTCCTTTTTTATTTAATACAAGTAATCACAGGAGCCCAGGAAAAGGAAGAACTTTTATTTGAATTTCCAGGGGTCAATGAACTTGGAGGTCTCAGTAAAAGAGGTCATGAGGAAAAGCAATGGCCTACCTGGCTGTGAGGGAGGAAATGTAATATGGAAAAATATAAAGGACAAAGAGGAAAATGGAAAAGTACTACTGTTTTTAATCAACTTCCAAGAATTGCTGAAATTTTCTGTAGTACCACACATACACACACATACACATATGCACACATGTACCGCACAACCAAACCACTCAGTGGTTTCCATTAAAACTGGAAGTTAGAACCATAGCTAATCTGCAATGTAAGCACATGGAATCAGAAAGGCTAATGGATTCCATAGTCATCAACCACCCTCCTGGGTTGGATCACAGACCAGGGGAGCATTGTTGAAACATGTGAAATAAATGCCTAGATTACATAATGCAGCTTTAAATTGTAGTTCATTTTAAACAGACCACTGTTGTTTAGTAAAATCATGTGTGTGTATGTGTATGTGTGTGTGGTGTCTGAGGGCATGTGCTTTGAGGAAGTATGATTTATGTGATCTGAGAAAATCTGTACAAATGAATTCCATCCCTCACTATCAAGGAAATATCCTGACGATGGCAACTCCCTGTGTAAGCTGTATTCTATTACTAGTCTCTGATCAGAATCTCTGTGTTGCTTATCTTCGATGCTAGAGTAGTAAATACAGGAAGCCATTAAAATAAGTGTATATAGTTAAGTCTTTGTTGGTCACCGAATAGGGGTTTTGGTTCTGCTATATGGAAACAGTTGTTTCCATAATACACTTTCAACATGATCATAGTGTTTATGAGACCTCCTTTACTACAAGTCATCCTTTGTTCCATGAGGAAACACCTTCATCTCACAGAATAGCTTTAAGTATCAAGAAAGTTTGCTAAAAGCACCTGGTTCTCCATTTCTAATTCCTCTGTACTTTCTTTTATAATACTTATCAGTGTGAGGTGTATTCAGGAACACATCTTAGTAAGAAGGGATAGACTTAAAGCTCCAAAGGAATCTGTGTAGTATCTAGACAAAGGCATGGGTTAAATGGGCATGAGGAACACTGAGGCATAAAGATCAGAAAATAGCAAGATTCAGGCTGTTGGAAAAGTTTCTTTTGGTCTTTTTGAAGTTACTGTATATACAAAATGAAACTAAATTAGTCCTGTTCCTTGCTTTCAATGACAGTAAAACAACAGGGCATTTACTGGTTTTGCCTGCCTCAAGATGGAGAGTCTTCTAAAATGCAGTGGTCCTAATTTCTTCAGAGTTTTGGATACTATATATTAGTCTTCAGAAAATTTACTATGCTTTGTCAATTTCATAAAAATGTGTTCAATAGTTATAGAGAGAGATATAAATATGCTAACTTTATATCATAAATACAATATTACATATATTCATGAGCATGCCTATATATATTTGTAAGTGTTCAATTTAGTTTATGAATGAACATAGTGCATTTTAGAGGGCTTTATATAGATTTATCATTTTGAATTTAGTATGTATTTTTTCATAAGTGAAGTTTTATGATTACTATTTGACTCAAAAATTAGTACATCAAAACTTACTTGTTCCAAAATGCCCATGAAAAAGAATATTACTAATGCTTTTTGACCCATAGCTGCTTTATAAAAATGCATTCCCAGTTCCAACTTAAGATGTAAGAAGATGTTTTTGTTTTTTCTTTTATGCCTGGTGGTATCAATAGCTCAAAAGTTTGGGTGGGGTGGATGTGGGCAAACACCGAGGACGAAGAAATTCCTGTGTGTGCCTGTGTGCCATCTCTGTTTGCACAACCAAAGGAAAATTGCTAGCCAAGTTCCTCCTTTGGTATTCTAATTTGGAATGACTGACCTTCACAAGTAAACTATACTACAATATTAAAAATTTTTTTTTAATTTAAAAAATTTTTTAAAGGATTTTATTTATTTATTTGGCAGAGACAGACACAGCAAGAAAGGGAACACAAGCAGGGGAAGTGGGAGAGGGAGAAGCAGGCTTCTGGAGCAGGGAACCCCGTGTGGGGCTCGATCCCAGGACCCTGGGTTCATGACCTGAGCCAAAGGCAGACGCCTAACGACCGAGCCACCCAGGTGCCCAATATAAAAAAAATCTTAAGTTGATTGTTTTCAATCTCTTGCCATCCATCCACCATCCATCAATCTAGTTATTTTTTTTGAACTTTATATTGTTTGTGTTGAGATTGCGATTCTTTGAAAGAAGTGTCAGTTCACCCCTCAGAGTAATTTCGATTTTCTTTTGACTCTTACATTTTTGGTTGCAAGAAGGCCTAAGATAAATTTGGCAACTGCTTCCACTTTAAAAGTTTAAAAGGGGGGAAATGAATAGAAAGCTACCAAACAAAGAACCATACTGAAAATGAAATAAGTTCTAATTCAAAAATTATTCTTTCCAGCCCCCAGGATGAAGACAAATTGCAGTTAGGCATTGCATGCAATAATTGTAAACATATTTTCTCCAAAACCCGAAGAGACTAAGTGGTTTTTCCAACAGAATATCTGATCATAAGCAGAAATTTTCAAATGCATGTGTGACCTATGTGTCTTTATCTAATTGCTGCTTAGTAGATTTTATAGATTTGCTGGAAGTCTTTTAATGAATATTTTAGATTTTCAGAGTGAATTTTTTTCTGAAGTTTTTGTTTGACATTTCTTTAAATGAACCAGTACTCCACAAAGCACTGGACAATTAAAAAAATGATATTTTATATAAGGAAACTAGCTTTTGTAGTCATTAAGCTTCCCAGAATATGGATTAATTTGGTTTTCTGGAAATTTCTTCACAATTCTGGCTTCCCTGATTTTCACAATACAATACAATACAGCATTTCCTTGATTCTCCTGCTACCTCTGATCTATACTTTTCTTTTTCTCTTTTGTCCTTATCCTGTTTCTGATTTCTAAATGCAGGTGTTCCCCCAGTATTCTGTCTTTCTCTGTTTTCAGTTTCTCCCTCTTCACTCCAGCTGCTTCACTGAGATGATTTTGGAGCCTGTGTGTCTAGTTCCAGTCTCTCTTTGGCATTTCTTCTTGTTTGCTTAAAACTCTTCATTTAACTCTTCCACAAGCACCATGAACCTATGTATTCAAAAACAAACTCATCCCATTTTCTTTAAAAGCATCCTGACCTTTCTTGTGACTTTCCAGATTGTTCAGAACAGCTTCATTTCCTCAGTCATCCAGTCTCCTCAAGCGTCTCAGAGTCTCTTATTTCCTGTTAAGTTTCTACATCAGTCGCCCTACCGCCATGTCCATCTTCTCGCATTGTTTCTGCCCTTCCCTGGTTTCAGGTAGTCATTATTTCTTCCCTGGACAGTACAACAAAATTTAATTGGTACTTCTGGCTCCTGTCTCTCTCCAGTCTGAAATCCATCCATCCTACACAATTATAAATTCATCTTCCTAAAGTGCAGTTTCAATTATGTCAATTCTCTACCAGAAATCCTTCAGTGCTTACCATTTTCCACTGTATTAAGTACAATATCCTCATTCTGCCACTCAAGTTCTAGCCAAACATGGTCCTACCACACCCTTCCTGCTGGCTGCTGTCCACACCTCAGCCAAACAGGGGTGGGTGGTATTCCTAGGACAAACTGCAGTTTTCTACCTTTTTGCCTTCACGAATGTTCTTCCTTCCGTGAAGAATATCTTACCCTGTCATCTGTCTCCACTTGTTAAAATTCCACTCAGTCTTCACTTGTCACAGTCATGCACTCTAGCCCAGTGCAATTCCTTCTGTTTCTGGTTCTCTTTTTCCTCATCATGTTTGTATGCCTCTAGTAGATTCTACCTTATTCCACTTTATACTTTAGCTTTTCAGGATGTGTTTATTTCAGGTGAACACATCTTTTGGTTACTCATATGTGAAATAAAATAAAATGCATCTATTATAGTGCAAAGTCTCTGAGGAAACGGGTTGCCTTATTCATATTTGTCTTTGATATAGCACACAGCAGGTGCCTAGGCAGTAGTAGATGTTTTAATTACTACTGGATTTTACTGAATTGTGAAAAGAAGACACAAATAACATTTAGTACACGTACACATATACATAAGTTTGCTTAGTAGTTATCTGAGACATCTTAGAAAATATTCCAAGATTTTACTCCTAAGGAATATTGTCTTTCTGAATCTAGAAGTCAAGAAGATTCATTTCAAATTTTTATTCTAATGAGGGGCAAATAAAGCTGATTTTACCATTTATACCCAGGGGCAATTTATGCCACTATATTCAGAAACTTGTGGAAATGCAAGATTTTTTTTTTTTTAGTCTTCCTTTATGTATTTATTGAGTTAGATCACTTTGTCTCATTAATACATGTAAAACACTTGGAACAATGTCTGGCATAGAATAAGCACCTGATAGCATTTAGCTAATACTCTTATCAGTCACAAGCAAGGCTGCTCCTTTCAGGAAGCACCCTGAAGTGGTTAGAATGGACACATCTGGAGTCATGCGCAGATTTTCCTTACACTCATATCTTTGTATAAGTCCCTCTTGGATCCTGCACATCTGGGCAATTGGAACAAAAGTGAACTGTGCCCATTTCCCTTTTTCACTTAATATATCCATCACCACTTTTGAGTAAACATTATCGGTTGTGTTTAGTTGGGGGATTCTAATGCCTTTCCATTTCATTGTGGGGTAAATCAAATTCCATATCAATTGCTTATTTAAGGTGATAGTATGTTAGTTACATAAAGTGTAAGCTTCACATGAAAAAGGGATTGAGGCTGACTTATATATCTCTGTGCCTCAGGCCATGGCACCCTGCCTTGTGTATTGTAGGTGCTTGGAAAAACATTTGTTGAATGAATGAGTCAGTTAATGGATTAATGACTGAACCATGATTTGTTTTTCTGACCTCTAGAAGATATCCTACAACCTTTTGAGAGCAATTAACCTACAGTTTTTAGTACAAACACAAATGACCCTTTATTTTGTATTTATAGGTTCTTTGCAATGTTCTGGTGAAATAATTCTACTTATTTCTCTTACATGAACTGGTAGTATAAGAAATTGGGAATAAAGTCTTGTTGATGTATAACAGGGCTAGAAACATTCCATCTCACCTACATGGCAATCATCTAATAGGATTGCATAACATTAAGCAGGTGCTTACTATGTGCCAGACACTATTCTAAACGTTTTTGAAAAATAAAACATGTATTTTCCTAAGTGTAATGTGGTATCCTGGATTGAATCTTGGAATGGAAAAAAGACATTAGTGGAAAAACTGGTGAAATCTGAATAAAGTTTGGAGTTTGGTTAATTGCAATGTACCAATGTTGGTTTCTTAGGTTTTGACAAATGTACTGTGGGAATGTAAGAAAATAGCTTTAGAGGAAACTGGGTGAGGTTTTACAGGAACTTTCTGTACTATCTTTACTTTTCTGTATACCTAACATTATTCCAAAATACCCAGTTTATTTAAAAATATGTATTAATTTGTTTCACGCTTAAAACAAGCCTATGATATAAGTACAGTTGTTAACCTCATTTCAGAAGTCAGAATCTGAAGTACAGAGAGGTTCAGTTATTCCTGAAGGGTTAACAGCTGCTACCAGTGTCAAAAATGGGCATCTCAGGGCACCTGGGTGGCTTAGTGATTAAGCGTCTGCCTTCAGCTCAGGTCATGATCCTAAGGTCCTGGGATCGAGCCCCAGTTCCGGTTCCCTGCTTGGCGGCAAGCCTGTTCCTCCCTCTTCCACCCTCCCTGCTTGTGCTCCCTTTCTCACTGTGTCTCTCTCTGTCAAATAAATAAATAAAATCTTTAAAAAACCAAACCAAACCAAACCAAACCAACAAAAATCTGGGCATCTCACTCTAGGTGGTGTCCTCTTAGCCAGTATGTATTTCCTCATCTCCTGATTCAAGTGATCAACAAGTCAGTAGTAGCTGTAACCACAGTTCAATTGATAATCCTCCGGGCTGTTCATTTCCAGGTTTCAGAATGCTGCACCATCAACCACTATCCACTACCAAGACGGCAAATTCCAGATCGGTTGCTTTTTAATTGGTTTTCATGGTTGTGCCATAAATTCATTAATCCCAGACTGAGATGTTGAACTCTGTGGTCATTTGGGATTTGTGAGGACCAGCTGCAGTCCCAGCTCCCTTCCAGGGCACATTTTCCACCACCATCCATCCGGGTGCGGCAAATCTACATGAGGATCACACTTCCATGCTTCCTCTGTCCAGCTACTTACATAAAATACATAGTTTCTGAAAAGAACTGAAAAAGAATTCAGAGAAAGGAAACATACTAAAGCAAAAGCACTCCAGAAAAGGTAAATAAAAAGTCACTCATAAACTTTAAAGTCTATGACCAGAACTTTAAGCTTAGTAGTAGCTAATATGTTCCAAATAATCTTATTGTACACAGCAGTCAAAAACCCTCTTTATTCTTTAATGGGTGTTTCTAGCTGCTTTCTTATACCCTTGAAAACCTTACGTCTTGTCTGCACAGCTGCAGCTATGACCCCAGGCCATTTCTTTTTCTCATTATATTGCCTACCTATTTGTAACAATATCCTTTATTGTTTCCTTAACCACAAACAGCACTGTGGGAGAAAGAAACCCTTGGCCCTCTTATTTATTTCAGTATGACAGATGAAAATGTGTGGGGGAGGAGAGCCAACAGGAAGAGAGAACTTTTTTTTTCTTTGACTCTTTGATGCTACTCTTTCAAAGCACACTTTACACATTTTTGTTTTGTTTTGAGTTTTAATTCATTCAACCAATGAATATCTAAAAGATTTGCAACATGTTGGGAAAAATAAAATTATGTTTTTAAAACTCTGTAGGAGAGTTCAAAATTTAATTTACTTAAGAAGAATGTATTATTTCTCCAAATATTTAGACTATTGATTTAAATATTTGACACATTCCCACTGGACTCATTTTTCTTCTGGAAACACTTCTTATTTCCACCTAAAAGACAGTGAAAGCAAATGCTTATTGTAAGTCCTATGGTATTTTATTTCTTCCTTAGTTACATATATTTCTTGTTTTGTCCTTGATTTTTATCTCTTTTTGGACAAATTACTTAACAACTCCTGAACCTGGATATTTACAATTACATTTTCCTTCAGTTAAGTATGTCTAAGAATTTTTTTTTTAAATTGGGATAAAATGATATAGAAGATTCATTGGAAATCAACCAAAATTGGGTGTAATGTATAAAAAAAATTCAAATAGTGGCAGAACCAGTTTATCTAGAGCTTGGTGTGAGATACACTGGTTCTGCTGCCAATCCTGTTACCATGGCTGCCAGAGCCTGTAATTCCCTGCTCTTTCCTCGGCTCCCCCCAACACTTTCCCTCCCTTGGCTTCCATTTCTATACCACTCAAGAAGGCTGCCTGAAGTGGAGAACTAGGAGAGAATATAGTTCATTTGCCCTTGCTATCTCTCAGGAGTTTTTATTTAAAATTTTATTTAAAAAGGAACTTTTTATTAAAAACTCTCAGGAGTTTCTATTTTCTCTGACAACAGAAATGCTAAAGATACCTCAAATAATCTACTATAGTTTAAATTTTTGTTTGTTTGCAGGCTAACGCTATTAGTTTGCCCAATTTTTATGCTGTTGGGGTGAAAATTCACATAAATGTAAGTGTCTTAAGTAAATACATTGTGTGTGCATGTACGTGTGTTTCTTTCAGCACTTAAGGCAAAATTTTGCTAGCACTGTGTCCCAGATATGCTATTCAAAACCATATTTGTTTGTAGTTATCACTCCTGTCCATAACTGACCAAAAAATATACTGAGAATATTAGTCTATTTTTTCTTAGGTCTCATTTAGCTGTTAGTGTTGCTTTTAAGGTGTGTGTCCAGAACACCATGTCTCCCCCGCTACATTTCTAAGCCTAACCTGCTTTTCACAGCCAAGTCGAGCCATATTTCTCCCATCAGATGTCACTGATCCCTTCCAGCTTTTTTCTCCTTTTCCTTTTCTCCTTTCTTCTATTCTCTGATGCTTATGACCTATACATTAATGTCAATCTTTTGACATGTAACACTTTTTTAATATATTAGTATCTTTTATAGTATAGACACAAAAATCTGTATGTGCTTTTTCTACCAAATTAGGTCTTCAGTTTCCATCATAACCATGTCATATATTTATTAGTATTCTCTGTTTCCTAGTTGTGGAAAGTGTCAGTATGTTATGGTTGATGATAATAAGCCTTCTGTTGACAGGAGCAGATTAAGAAAATACATTGTTTGTTTTCCTGTATGTTAACTTAGGGCTGTTTAAATGTCTTACGCAAAAACACAAGGAATCTGGACTTAAATTTAAAATTATTTTGTAATGATTGAGGGGAACCCCAAACAATGGATAGAAAATGGCTCTAGGGCCCCTAAGTAGTTGACCAAAAGGAAAACAGGTAGGAGGGAAGAATGATGACTTTTTACAACAAGTGCTTTCAGAGGGTGTTAATGACTGTCTGAGTCAGGTTATGATGTCAGGGTGGTGCGTTAATGTGAGGGTAATGAGGAACCTTTGTTTGGCAAGATAAACAAGAGTGAATCGACTAAATGTTGTTTGTGATTCTGACACATGTGTTGAAGATGAAAAATAATTCTGTCTCAGGGTCAAATTAAAGAAAACTCTTGGTAGATTAAAGTGAAGAAATTTCAGATTTGTGTAGAAGTTGATTTCACATTCCATAGACCATCCTCATGTAAGTGCAAGTATCTAGAGTGCATGACTGTGGGTATCTGAGCCATGACCAGAAAGTGAAAAAGGAAAGGCATAATGCACATGGCTTCAGAGACATTATCATCCACGTAAGAGCCCATTGAACTCAGTATTCATGCCTTTCCACACACTAAGAGCTACAGAAATATGGGCTAAGGAGGATGATCTCAAATTTAGATTAAATGTTCAAGCAGTAAATAAGCAAATATTCTGTAGCATAAGAGATGGTTACAGTTGCAGCTATCCCACTGAAGGTTAGTAACTTGAATGTGAATAAACCTATGCAGGAAAATCAGTGCTTATCCCAAGTATTTCATCCTAAATGCTATCTTTTGAAAGCAAACTAATAGTTCCGTCACTGTATTTGCCTTAAAATACCCACAACTGTGATATAGCATTATTCCTTATGCTGGATAAAAAATCTTCAAAATTTGGTTATGTATCTAAAGAACTCCAAAACCACATGGATTGTACATCTTAAGAGTTACTTTAGTACCTTATTGCATTTGTTAAAAGAAAAATGCTGTTTCAAGTACATGTATAGCTGATTGCCATTATCACAAAGAGAAGAGAAATGAAAACAGACCAATCATAATCTGCATTCCATACTGTTTACTTTGTTATCAAAGAAGCTGAAATGAGATACTTAGCTAGCTCACGGACATTCCCTAGGCAACATCATTCTTCATTCTAAATTTTACCAAGGTCTTAGAATTCTTAAGATAAGCTGCAAAGAATCAAAATGCAAGCCTAAGAGAAATAAGAAGACAACTTTTGATATTTTTAGGACGCAAACCTGAGATTGTGTAATGTTTTGAAGCAAAGAACTCCAAACAGTCATTCCACACATAGATACGTGTGTGTGTGTGTGTGTGTTGGAGGGGGTGATAGGAAAGAAGGGACAGGGTAAAGCGAGCGGAGAAGAGAGAAGAAACAGATTGCTTACTTTAGTTATATATTTGTTCTTTTAAAGAATGTTTTTCATGTCCCTAAATGTTTACTTCACTTTTTCAAAATCACCGAGTCATGAATTCTACTCTTTCTAGTCTTATTTGATGGAAACTTTCTGTTGAGCTCTTCGTCTTTATTATAGGGGTTATATAGCTGGGAAAGTCCTTCATACAAAGAAAATGCAAAATAAAATTATTTCCATACTTCTTGGCATCTGGCACTCCCTTCCAGTTGTTTCTTCATGTCAGAAATTTATCTGTTTGTTTGTTTGAAATATAATTAACATGCTGTGTTAGATTAACTTCAGGTGTATGGTATAATGATCAACAATTCTAATCACCCAGTGTTCATCATAATAAGTTTAGTCAATCATTTTCAACTACCTCACCCCATCCCTCCACCTCCCCTTTGGCAAGGACTAATTTTTCTCTGTACTTAAGACTCTGGGTTTTTTTGTTTGTTTGTTTGTTTTTGTCTCTTTTTCTTTGTTCATTTGTGTTGTTTCTTAAATTCTACATATGAATGAAATTGTATGCTATTCATCTTTCCCTGACTGACTTATTTCTCTTAACATAATACCCTTTAGGTCCATCCACATTGTTGCAAGTGGCAAGATCCCATTCTTTTTTATGTTTGAGTAATATTCCATTATATATATATATATATATATATATACACATATATATATATATATATCCCATATATATATATCTATCTCCATATACCTATCTTTCTATAGACAGATCTATGTATGTATCTATCTACAGATAAATAGGTAGATACCATATTCCATCATATGTATCTATGTATCTTCTTTACTCACTCATCTACATGTGGACACTTGGGTTGCTTCCCTTATCTTGGCTATCATAAATAATGCTATAATAACATGGGGGTGCACATATCTTCCAAATGAGTGCTTTTGATTTGTTCTTATTTTCAGTAAATAACCAGTAGTGGAATTATTGGATCATATGGTAATTCTATTTTAATTTTTTAAGGAACCTCCATACTGTTTTCCATAGTGGCACAGTACTAATTTTCATTTTCAGCAACAGTGCATGAGGACTCCTTTTTTCCACATCCTTGTCCACTCTTATTGTTTCTTGTGTTTTGATTTTAGCCATTCTGACAGGTGTAAGTTGACATCTCATTGTGGTTTTGATTTACATTTCCCTCATGATTAGTGCTGTTGACAAATTTTCTTTTTATCTTTATATTCATCCTTATCTCCTTTCAATGTATGTGTACAAATTATCACAATACCTACTGTGCAGGAGAGATGTTTACACTTCTGTTTAATAAGTCTGTAAAATCTCTCAGGCTGAGTATTCCAAAACTATAGAGTTTGCATGAAAATAAGGTACATTATGTTATCTTACAAACTTAACGGTAACCAATCTTAGTTCAAAATTGAGTTCCATACACCTCAATTATTTATTTTTTTACTATGGTAAAAATTATCCAACATGAGATTTGCCTTCTTAAAATTTTAAGTGTGCAATACAGTATTGTTAAGTATAGGTACAATGTTGTAGAGAAGATTATAGAACTTATTCATCTTGCGTAATGGAAACTTTATGTTTGTTGAATAGCAACTCCACATTTCCCTCTTCCCAGCCCCTGGCAACTGGTCTAAAACTCTACTTGATTATTTAGATACCTAATATAAGTGGAATCATGCAGTATTTGTCCTTCTGTGATTGGCTTATTTCACTTAACACAATTTCCAGGCTTATCCATGCTTTCACATATGGCAGGATTTCCTTCTTTTGAAGGCTATAAAATATTCCATTAAATATGTATACTGTATTTTCTCTATCCACTCATCTGTCAATGGACATTTAGGTTCTTTCTACCTCTTTGCTATTATGAATAATGCTGCAATGAACACTGGAATGCAAATAACCTTTTGGGGTCCTGTTTTCAATTCTTTTGGATAAATATCCAGAAGTGGAATTGCTAGATCATTAAGTAGTTATGTTTTTAATCTCTCCAAGAACCTCCTTACTCTTCTCCATGGCAGCTGCATCATTTTACATTCCCACCAAGATTGTATAAGCATTCCACTTTTTCTAGATTCTTGCCACCACTTGTTATTTTTTAATTTTTTCTTGTAATAGCCATTCCAGTAGGTATGATGTGGTGTCTCATTGTGGTTTTGATTTTATATTTTTTTAACCAATTGTGATGTTGAGCATATTTTCACATTGGATCTTTGCAAGTCTACTTTAAGAAATATCTATTCAAGTTCTTTGTCAATTTTAAAATTGAGATTTGTTTTGTTGTTGGTGGTGGTGGTGTTTAGGGATTTTTTCCTTTATCATTCTTTCTCTTCATTTTTTCTTCTCTTTCTTTCTCTCTCTTTTTCCCTCCCTCCCACCTTCCCTCCCTCTCTTTCTTTCTTTCTCTCTTTAATTCCCTTCCTCCCTCCCTCTCTTGCATATCTCTTTCTTTTTTCTTTTTTTCCTTATAAGACTTCTGTATATATTTTGAATATAAATCTCTTAGCAGTTATATGGTTTGTGTGTATATATATATATATATATATACATACATATATATATATATATATGTATGTATATATATTTCCCATTGCTTAGGTTTTCTTTTTACCCTATTGATTGTTTCCTTTGCTGTGCAGAAGTTTTTTAGTTTGATGTTGTCCTACTTGTCTGTTTTTGCTTTGCTTTTGTTTCCTGTGTTTTTGGTGTTGTAGTCAACATAAATATCAAGAAGTTTCCCCCTGTGTTTTCTTGTAGGGATTTAAAGTTTCAGGTCTTACGCTTATGCTTTTGATCCATTTTGAGTAGATTTTTCTGCATGGTGTAAGATAAAGGTCCAATTTCATTCTCTTGTGTGTGGATTTCCAGTTTCCCCATTGTGTATTCTTGGCAACCTAGGTAAGGAACAGTTTACTGTATATGCATGGGTTTGTTTCTGCCCTCTCAATTCTCTTCCATTGGGCTAGATGTCTATCTTTATTCCAGTATCATACTGTTTTAATTACTACAGCTTTGTTTTATATTTTTAAATCAGGATGTATGATAACTCTAGCTTAATTCTTCTTTCACTAGATTATTTTGGCTATTTAGAGTCCTTTGTGGTTTCATATGAATTTTAGGACTGTTTTTAAGAATAAAACTCTGAGAGAGGGATGCCTGGGTGGCTCAGTGGGTTAAAGCCTCTGCCTTCGGCTTGGGTCATGGTCCCAGGGTCCTGGGATCGAGCCCCGCATCAGGCTCTCTTCTCGGCAAGCAGCCTGCTTCCTCCTCTCTCCTCTCTCTCTGCCTGTTTCTCTGCCTACCTGTGATCTCTGTCTATCAAATAAATAAATAAAATCTTAAAAAAAATTTTGAGAGAGATTGAATTGAATTTGTAGGTCCCTTTGAGTAGTATGGATATTTTAATAATATTAAGTTTTTCAGCCTATGAACATAGGATGTCTTTCCATTTATTTGTGTCTTCATTAATTCCCTTCATTAAGGTTTTTGTAGTTTTCGGTATATAGGTGCTTCACTTCTTTTTTTTTTTTTTTAAGATTTTATTTATTCATTTGACAGACAGAGATCACAAGTAGGCAGAGAGGCAGGCAGAGAGAGAGAGAGGAAAGCAGGATCTCTGCTGAGCAGAGAGCCTGATATGGGGCTCGATCCCAGGACCCTGAGATCATGACCTGAGCTGAAGGCAGAGGCTTTAACCCACTGAGCCACCCAGGTGCCCCTAGGTGTTTCACTTTTTTGGTTATGTTTATTCTTAAATATTTTATTCTTTTTAATCCTATTATAAATGGGATTCTTTTCTTCATCTTCTTTCAGATAATTTACTATTAGTGTTTAGAAATAGAATTGATTTTTGTATATTGACTTTGTATCCTACCTACACTTTTACTGAATTTGTTTATTTGGACTAAGATTTTGTTTGTTTTGTTTTGTTTGTTGTATCTTTAGGGTTTTCTACATATTAAGATCAAGTCATCTGTAAACAGAGATCATTTTGCTTTTTCTTTTCTGATTTAGATGCCTTTTGTTTCTTTTAATTATCTAATTTCTCTGGCTAGGACTTCCAATACTATATTGAATGGAAATAGAGTGGGTATCCCTGCCTTGTTGCTGATCTTTAGAGGAACATGTGTTCCTCTAAAGGCATATGTTTCAGTCTTCTCTTTCCCAGAGATAAGCTAGGGACTGGGATTCTTGCCAGTTGTGTTGTGCTGATTTGGGGGACAGGCTCTGGTGGGTGAATGTGTGCTAGTTCAAGTCTTCTTCAGACATTTCAGACATAGATCTGGAATATTCCTGGGACCATTCAGTTCTTTGAGACATGAGAGACAGAAGTCAGTCCTTTGGCAGCTTCCCAGAAAAGTTGAAACATTGGAAGCATGGTCCAAATCTTTCCTTCTCCAGGAGAGGCTTGGGATTTGGAGATTTTTACATGCTCAATCTGCTCTGACCCAAGGGGAGGGCTATGGCAAGGGTATGTATGCTAAATTGTTGTCTGTGTTCTCAGTGGCTTCCAGTCTGGAGTCTGTTTTTATTAGCACTCAGATTTAGGCAAGATAGAAACCAGTCTGTCAGGTAGCCCCAGAAAAATTAGAATATTGGATGTACAGTCCAGTCCTTTCCTCTACCTCCTCTACAGAGAAGGTAGGAGCAGGGGATTTCCTCCCAATTGTATGGTGTTGTGCCCAGGGTGGTGGGGCTGGAATTATGGTGAAAGGATATCTCAGATTTACCTACTGGCTTCAATGTGACTGGTTTTGCATGCACCTGGGATGCAGGTGCTTCTCAACTGGTTTCTGGATTTCTCACAGATGGAATTGGTCCATGAGTTGTGGTGTCTGGTGTGTATGTCCATGGAGGCAAGGAAGATCCAAAACTTTCTCTTTTGCTGTCTTGTTGATGTCACCCCCTCTTTTAATTATTTCTTTTCTCTCTCCAGGTACTTAGTTCAATAATCATACATATATCTTCTTTGATCTACAATTGTTAAAAGACAACTTGTTTTTTTTTTTTTAAGATTTTTTATTTATTGGAGAGAGAGAGAGAGAGAGAGAGAGTTTAAGCAGAGGAGTAGGGGAGGAGAAGAGGGAGAAGGAGAAGCAGGCTCCCTGCTAGGCAGGGAACCCGATGCAGGCCTCTATCCCAGGACCCTGAGATCATGACCTGAGCTGAAGGCATTCGCTTAAGCATCTGAGCCACACAGGATATCAAAAGACAACTGGGTTTAAGAGTATATCAGAAAATAACATAATATAAGTGTTCAGAAATTTAGAAAGAAGTGGTAAAACTGGGGTGATTTTATGAACTTCTCCTTATACAAGTGTGAATATCCAACATTCAATTTGAAGCTAGTAAATCTTCAGCAAATGAGTTTTTGGTTTTGCTACACTTGCTATTCAAGATGTGTAGGATAATTGGAATTGGATGAGGAATTGCTGAATATTAAAACTTAGGAGAAGATTTTACAGATTTGCAGCTTTTTTTTTTAAGATTTTATTATTTTTTTTAATTTGAGAGCAGTGAACGAGAGCGAGAGAGAACAAGCAGAGGGAGGGACAGAGGGAGAGTGAAAAGGAGAAGCAGAAACCCTGCTGACAGGGAGCCAGAACTGGGGCTCAATCCCAGGACCCTGAGATCATGATCTGAGTTGAACGCAGACTCTTACCTGATTGAGCCACCCAGGCACACCAATTTGCAGCTTATTTTGAGAAAGAAAGGAACTAAGAAAGAAGGAAAGAAAGAAAGAAAGAAAGAGAAATTGAAAACTGTATAGTGTGTGTTACTTTCCAACTCTAGGGAGCACAGTTAGAGATCAAGTATGAGGTACAGAGATTAAAGCCCATGCTAGAAGAACAGGTCCAGACATCCTAAGAAAACAAAGAATGCGGCTGACTGAAAATGAGATGATCTTGAAAACCTACCATCTCTACCCAGTAAGGATGGCCAGAAGAGAATATAACAATAATCTAACTATAGGCTGGGACATATTTGATCATTTTTTTTTCTTTTAAAGATTTTATTTATTCATTTGATAAAGAGAGAGAGAGAGAGTACAAGTAGGGGAAGCAGCAGATAGAGAGAGAAGCAGACTCCCCACTGAGCAGAGAGCCTGACACGGGGCTCAATCCCCAGGACCCTGAGATTATGACCTAGCCGAAGGCAGACGCTTAACCATCAGAGCCACCCAGGCACCCCCACATTGGTCATTCTTAATATAGATGAGCAGATAAAAGCTGTTGTGTGACCATTTCAAGACTAGAACCTGGAAAGAGCGAGTACAGACAGCTGTGCTGAAGTGGAGATTAGTAGTAAAATCTAAGATTGATCAAACTTGGTCTTTCCTCATGCCTGGTTTATCTTATTAAATTGTCAGTTTCATTTGAATAAAAGATCTAAACTTCCCAAGCAGGGAGCTGCAAAGAGTAGAGAAACCCTCTCCTCTGCTTATTTGGTGGGCATATATTTAATAGATATACAGTAGGCATTGGATATTTCAGTTATCAGTACAGAATTTAAGGAAAGGTTGGGACTGAGAGATAACCTTTGACTGTTAGCTGTGATTCACAAAAATAACAAGGGTCTCAGATTTGTTCTACAAGCATACAAGTTAGTTCACATTGCAGATAAGATTATCTTACTTCATAAAAAGGTGGTATTAGCTTTAGGTACGCATAAATTTTGTTGTTTTTCTTGACAGCAAAGGCTTTGCACCTGTGCTTCCTTAAAACACTTTGGAAAAATGAAAACTCCGAAGAGAATTATTTTCTCTTTTGCCAATACTAGTCAATCTCACTTTACCAGCCAGGGAAACTGCAAATTACTATGGTTCTGAAGTTGGCAGACCAATACAATTAGTTCCCCTAAATGCTTGACATTCCATGTCACTAAGTAGAAAGAAAGACCAAAAAAAAAAAAAAAAAAAAAGTGTTTCCTACTGGGAACGTGGTAGAAATGTTAGAATTCTTTCCAGAAGAAGAAGAAATCCAAATCCACAACAGCACATTGTTTGCATGTTTTTCTAGGCTTTATTTTCAGCCTTGAAAACTTTCATGCGGTGCCTCCTGCCAGAATATGACACACACCACTGGGACTGAAACTAGCACCTGTGAGAAGCAAATCCATGACCATTAAAATATTCAGTCCCTGGGTGGGACAAAATAAACCCTGCTTCATTGAGTTTGTGCCAGGAAAGGGCCAGTTTGCTGGCATAGCAGCCGTGGCCAAAAAAACAGTTTACCAGGCACTTAAAACTGACAGCATTGCTTGAACTCTTAAACATAGCTACACTAACTAGATTATAAGATGCGGTTGTATTTGGTTGTACACCTCATGTATATGGTATGATGCTTACTTTGATTACTGCACATATTGTCCTAATACTGTAATCTCCTTTTGGCTTATCTGTTTACCCTCTAGACTAGTAATAGAAGTGAGTGAAGTGAGGCCAGGTTTAATAAAAGTCAGTATTATTTTCCTCCACTTATGATAAAGACACCAGTGCATTGCGTGAGCGACATGACCAACATTTAACCTCATTGTGTAGATAACCATCAGGAATGGTGGGGACTGGAACACAAAGAAGAAAAGCTTGCCCCATCCAAGGGTGTGGCGGTCACTCAGCTCTGCTTGACTGTTGTTGTGTGGGTCCTGGTGATAACAGATCCTCTACATTCTCAAGAGGAACTGTATAATGTAAAATTATTTAATTTTTAATTTTTAAGTGTTACTATGGGCCAGTTCAGTCCATAAGATATTCAAGAGCAGAAACTATATGTTTTATTTTTCAATTTCAACTAGGGCTTTAATATAGAAGATCAATATGTTCTTCCCCTCTTTCATGTTATTTTACTGAATTAAAGGCCCATGTATTTTATAGACATGCATGTGATAGATAAGAGAGGTGGCTACATGGTAGTATTTTGCTTATACTTTCTGTGTCAATGAAAAAGAACTTTGCATTAAATAGACTACAATAGACACTAAAAAGAGAAAATTGAAGTGCAATATGGATGAAAACCATACAGAAACAGTTGGACCTACAAAATTTCCAGTTCTCTTACTATATCACATTCCAGAATATGGAGAAAACATTAAAAGCTCATCAAACTACTTAACAAATATTAAAATGGATGAATCAATGAAAGAAATATATTTGGGATGCTGGATATAGTTAGACAAATAAACTAGGTGATTACTAGGTGATTCCAAGGACATGTGCCAACCTTGAAGACCATTGATCTGTGGGTAAATGAAAAAATAGACAATTATAGGGTATGGAGCATATATGTTTGTTTGTGAGTGTATGCACTTAGATGTCTACTGTCCTTTTTTTTTTTAAAGTGACTAATTCTCATTTTGAAATTTCTAGTCTTTCTACTTCTTGAATATTAAAATTATGATATAGTAAAAATATATGTTAAAGTTTTCCTATTTTCTTGAATATCTCTTTTGTTATAACAAAAGACCATTAATTCTATTCAGTCCCCAAGATTTCATTTTAAATTTTGCTTGATCCAAGAAATCTAAAATTCTGGGAGCCACCATATTAGGGTGTCTCTAAAATTCCTAATGCTCATCGCTCTTTCATTCTCACATTTTTACCTGTGATTGTGTTACATGTGGATCGTAGGTTGATGGAGATCCAACTTTTACGGCATGACAAAATCAGCTTCTACAAAAGACTTAATAATTTGGAAAGATGCATTAGACTTTACAGGGTGCATTTTAAACATGAATAAATGCCACATAATTTTTCGAGGAATTGAGAACCATAAGTCAACTACATAGTTAAGTCATGGGAGATGCATCCCAGTGTGAGACCTAGAAATCATTAATAGAACTGTGTAGAAAACTGCCGTATTGAACTCTGTCCTTGTTAGCAGATAAATTGACATTTCATATGAATCTAGATGTTACTTTCACTATCTCTGAGAGAAGGAGTGCTGATTCTACGTGGAACCGGAGCAAGGAGGCAACAGGTCTGATCCAGCAAGATGAAGAATAAAATCCAGGTTGGTTGGCCTGAAGAAGGAGATTCTGGAGGATTACTATCAGTATCAAATACTTTCAGGTATAGAGATTTTCTTTATGACATAAAGGGTAGAGTTAAGAATGAAGGGAACAAGCTATGGGTTACATGGTTTGATGTAAGGAAGTGTTTTGTTAGAGCACTGGTGGTGGAAAAAGGAGAGATGGGGGCAGCGGATACCTGGGTTAGCATCTGATGATGATGAGGTCTTTGCCAGTCATGGGACAAGATCTTTTAACTCACAGTTTACCCTGGAAGGCATGAGTTATCATTCTCATTTTATCAGTGCCAGAGATGAACATGTAGGGTGGTGTCTGCATTGTGTACAGAACTGGAATCAGCAAGCTCTTCCTCTAATACCTGTAAGATTTGTAACTAGTCACCTCATGTCTCTGAGCCTTAATATTTCATTTATAAAATGAGAGTGTAGAGACCAGTGACCTTGTTTTTGTTTTCCATTGCTATTATAACAACAATAAAAAAAAAAAAAACACCTTAGTTTCTAAAGACAACATAAATTCATTGTCTTACCATTCTAAGGGGAGAAGTCTGAAATGGGTTTCACTGGGTTAAGTCAAAGTGTCAGCAGGGCTGGTTTCTTCTGGAAGTTCTAGAGAAGAATCATTTATTTTTTTTCCAGCATTTAGAAGCCACACACATGGGTGCCTTGGTGGCTCAGTCAGTTGGGCATTTGCTTTTGGCTTAGGTCATGATCCTGGGATCCTGGGATCAAACCCTGCATCAGTCTCCTTGCTGAGTGGGGGCCTGCCTCTCCCTCTGCCTCTACCCCTGCTTGTACTTTCTTTCTGTCAAATAAATAAAATACATAAAAATAAAAAGCCACCCACATTCCTTGGCTCTTGGCTACCTTTCATCTTCAAAGCCAGCAGTGGTGAGTCAACTCTTTTTTATATCACATCATTCTAACACTTATTCTTCTGCCTTCTTTTCCCCATTTAAGAACCATTATGATGACATTGGATGTGCCTGGATAATGCTTACTTTTAAAAAGATGTATTTATCTATTTGAGAGAGAAAGCATGCAGGCACACACACATGCACACACACATGCGCACACACACACGCATGGGTGAGGGGCAGAGGGAGAGTATCTTCAAGCAGACTCCCTGCAGAGCATGAAGCCCAGTGCAGAGCTAGATCCCACAACCCATGAGATCATGATCTGAGCCAAAACCCAGAGTCCAATGCTTAACTGACTGAGCCATCCAGGAACCCCCCTGGATAATCCTTATAAATTCATTATTTTAAGGTTAGATAAGTATCGTATTGAGGCGGATAGAGACCCCCGGGCCCCACCCCTTCCTGTCTGCTCCTCTCCACTGCTACTGCTGAGGCAGAGGTAAAGATCAAATGGCTGTCCTGTTTGGTTAAGAAAAGAAAACAGTTTTCGCGGGATGATTTAGCACTCTCCTGAGATGCCTCCGTATAGATTTTACTTCCACATAAAGGGGGCCAATAGGCCCTGAGAGACCACAAAAACATCCTGTTACCATCCCGCATCACCCATAACTGTAAAAACTCACCCCTAACCCTGCCGGGTGCTCAGCCTTTGGGAAATGATCCCGCTGAGCCCGCCAGTGAAAATAAAGTTGTGTTCTCCCAGATTTCTGTGTGCTGCTTGATTTTTCTCAGTTGCTTCAGATTTTCCACAACGTTTGGTTCCATGACTGGGAAACTCAACCGTGCTGGCCTATTGTGCTACAGGTGTGGGACCGGAGACTGGCCGCAGAGGGCATCAGAGTACCTACCCTAAGGTTTAGCTGCGCCCTGCTGATTTCAGCGGATCCAAGCCCGGGTCTCTTGGACAGCCGTGGCTCGCCTCCACCCTGCTGGAACAATGATAGGAGACCAGGGACAACTGGCAGGATCCACCCGTTGGACCAGGTAAGCCCCAGGGCCACTGCCTGAGTCAGACCTGTCTGTTGAGGATGGAAGGGGAGCCTGATCACTTCCCATTAGTCAGGGATAACGGGAGGAGGGTGTCCAACCCATTTGAATCTGAAGAATCTGTCTATATGGCTCCCCTGCTTGGGCTATGGAGTCTGAGTGGGCTGTACCTTGAGTCTCAAGGAGTGTCATAGGGCATAATGGTCATCTATTCTATGGAGTAGCCTGATCCGGGGCCTATACGAAAAGACCTTAGCTAAGACACTCTTAAGTTCCCGTGAGGGACACGAGCAGGACAGCATCTGAAAGAATCCCCTCCCTTTGTCTGTGACATCGTTCACAATGGGAGGGAAACCCAGTAAACCAACTGCCTTAGACTGCATGCTTAAAAACTTTAAAAGGGGCTTCAGTGGTGACTACAGGGAGTCACTGGGAAAACTGACCCCGGGAAAACTCAGGACCCTGTGCAAGCTAGAATGGCCTAGTTTTGATTGTTGGATGGCCCTCAGAAGGAACCTGAGATTTGCCCACCGTCCAATGTGTTTATCACATGCTCACGGAAAACCCAGGGCACCCAGATTAGTTTCCATATATTGACTCCTGGTTAGAAATATCTAAAACCCTTCCCCTATGGGTACAGTTCGACATTAGTAGTAAGGGACAGTGCAGGATTCTCTTGCTCAACCAACGAGAAATACTCATAATAAAGCCATATATAAGGGGGACCCAGAGGAAGAGCTCCCACCACTGTATGTTCCTCCGGGCCCCCCGACTGCTCCTGAAGTGGGACCCAGCACCCCACCACCCTCAGTCTCTCCACCACCTCAGGCTCCATCCCTGCCTCCCTGTGTTCCAGTGCCAATAGCAGCCTCTCCAGCACCTCTGATTCTGTCAATGGTCGCAGTCTCCCCACCGCCTTCTGTTCCCCAACCATCAATGGTCTCACTACCAGCCTCCGTACCGCCCCCAACTACTTATGATGGGGACTCCTCCCCAGAATCCAAACCCTGAAACACCACTCGCCACCTCTGAACACAGGAGATCCCAGCTTACCAAATGCCCTCTGTGAGACTCGAGGTCCAGATACAGTTGGTGCAGATGGCACCCCCAACTGGTCAGCCCATCATCTATTATCAGCCTTTCACCACTACCAACCTCTAAACTGGAAACATCATAGTCCTGCATATTCACAGAAACCACAGGCAATGATCGACCTCATAGAATCCATCTTCCAAACCCACCGACCAACGTGGGAAGATTGTCAACAGCTCCTTCGCCCCTTGTTCAACACGGAGGAGAGAAGAAGAATCCTTCAGGAGGCGTATAAGTGGCTCGAGGAGGTGGCTCCAGCAGGCGTTACGAATACTGAGGGATGGGCTCAGGAGTCTGCACCAGACAATTGGCCCAACTGGGACTTCAGCACGGAAGAAGGCCATAATGGTATCAAGCGTTACCAGGAGGCTATCCTGCGAGGTCTCTGACAAGGTGCCAAGAAACCTACTAACATGTCAAAGACAGCTGATGTGACTCAGGACAGGGAAAAAACTCCTGGTAATTACTATGAGTGGCTTTGCGAGGCTTTCCGCATATACACTCCTTTTGATCCAGAAACATCCGAGGACCGACGGATGGCAAATGCAGCCTTCGTGACACAGTCAGCCCCTGATATCCATCGCAAGCTCCAAACACTTGAGGGTTTTGCCGGGACGAACATCACCGAACTACTAGAAATAGCCAATAAGGTCTATCAAAACTGAGAGACTGTAGCAAAACGCGAGGCTGAAAAGAAGATGAAACAAAACGTTGTCCTGCTGGCCGCAGCCCTTCAACAAAACTCTCAACTACGAGGACTGCCAGAGCAGTTAAGAGGACAGCCTCAACAATGCAGAACCCCAAAAAGGACCAATGTGCATACTGCAAGGAAATGGGGCCCTGGAAGAACGAATGCCCAAATTGAAGGTCAAAACTATTCAAATCCTCCACCTGACCTGAAACCCAGGCAGACTGGGATCCAGACTTTATCAGACTAGCCAATATAGACTCAGACTGACGGGGACCAGGCTCATTAACGTTAGGCCCCTGGGAGCCCATGGTTGATGTAAATGTGGGGGGTCCAGAAGATCACTTTCATCGTGGACACTGGGGCAGAACACTCAGTAGTAGCTACACCAGTGGCACCCCTTACAGGACGAAACATAACCATCATGGGTGCCACAGGCTATCAAGCCACAAGCCAACACTTTTGCCAATCCCGAACTGGTAAGCTAAGTGGACACCTTGTGTCCCATGAATTTCTGTATGTTCCAGACTGCCCACTCCCTTTACTGGGAAGAGATTTGCTTTCAAAATTAGGAGCACAAATCTCCTTCGAATCTTCTGGACAGGCCACTGTGAGTCTAAACCCAGCCGGACCTCAACTCATCTTGTCCCTCAACACACCCCAGGATGAAGAATGGAGACTGTTCGAACAAGAACACCCTGAGACAAACCCCGAGGCCTACCGGACTGCAGTCCCTGATTTATTGGCAGAATAACCCTCCTGGACTTGCCATCTGTCGAGCATCAGTTATTATAGAACTAAAGGCTGGAACACAGCTGCAGCGGCAAGGGCAGTACCCGATCTCATGGGAAGCCCAAATAGGCATACAGGCCCACCTAGAGCGACTAAAAGAAGCAGGCATTCTAGTCAAATGCCAATCTCCCTGGAACACTCCACTGCTCCCAGTCAAGAATCCCAATGGTGACTACTGACCTGTCCAGGACTTGTGTGCCATAAACTGGGTTGCTCAGACTCTACACCCGGTGGTGCCAAACCCCTATACCCTCTTAAACCAGATCCCACCGGACACTGCCTGGTTTACCTGCCTTCATCTAAAGGACGCCTTCTTCTGTGTTCGCCTAGAACCTATACGTCAACCTCTCTTTGCCTTTGAATGGACTGATGTCAGTTCAGGATGCCAGATGCAACCTGGACCAGACTTCCACAGGGGTTTAAAAACTCACCAACAATATTTAGCGAAGCCCTGGCCTCTGATTTGGCTGACTTCCCCAAGGAACAAACTGGCTGCACGGTACTCCAGTATGTCGACGACCTTCTTGTTGCTAGCCCAACTAAGGAAACCTGCCACCGAGCAACACTTGACCTCCTACCTCACTTAGCAAAAACAAGATATCGAGCACCCTGAAAAAAGGCTCAGTTATGTAGAATAGAGGTCAAATACTTACATGATAACTCAAGGAAGATGGGCCCTCAGCACAGAATAAAAAGTCGTGATAACTAACCTCCCGCAGCCTACCACCAAACGAGCTTTGTGTGAGTTCCTCGCGGCTGCAGGATCCTGTAGAATCTGGATACCAGGGTTCTCAGTCATAGCCAGGCCCCTGTATAATTCACTAATGAGACTGGATAATCTGCCTCTACAATGGAAAGAGAGACAAGAGAAGGCTTTCAAGGAGCTCAAGGACTTACTTGGAAGGGCCCCAGCCCTAGGCTACCCAATACCAGGAACCCTTCTGCCTGTATGTTCATGAAAAAAAAAATAAATAAATAAAATTGCCTTAGGACTTCTAACCCAACCAATAGGCCCTTGGGAAAAGCCCAGTGCATATCTGTCAAAGAAATTAGACCCTGTCGCCTCTGGGTGGCCCCCTTGCCCATGGGCCTTGGCAGCCACCACACTTATCATCAAGGAGGCTGACAAGCTCATTCTAGGACAACAGCTGACAGTAAAGGTTCCCCACTCAGTGATCACTCTTCTGAACACTCAGGGTCAAAATGAATATCAAATGCCAGGCTCACTCAATATCAAGGGCTACTTCTAGAAAATCCTCTCAAAAACCTATAGACTACAGGCCCTCAACCTGGCTACATACCTCCCAATGGTGGAAGGGGAACCAGAACATAACTGTCTGGAAATCATAACTGAAGTCTATGTCACCCAGCTGGACCTCCATGATTCCCCTCTGATGAGCGCTAACCTTACCCTATACACTGATGGTAGCAGTTTCCAAAGCAATGGCCTAAGAAAAGCAGGTTACACCATTATCATGGCTACAGAAGTCCTAGAAGCCAAAGCACTCCCTCTGGGATGGTCAGCTTAGAGAGCTGAACTCTGGCCTCATCTGGGCACTCTTACTAAGGACAAAAGGGTCAACATATATACTGACTCAGGATGTACCTTCGCCACTCTACATATACACGGGTCAATCTACAAAGTAAGAGGACTCCTCACATCTGATGGAAAAACCATCAAGAACAAAAATGAAATCCTTCAGTTGTTAGAAATAGTATGGGCGCCCCGGAGCTTGGCCGTCATCTGCTGTTGGGGACACCAAAAAGGAGATGCTGAGCCAGCTATAGGGAACCACTTAGCTGACCAGGCAGCCAGGGAAGCTGCCCAAGATGGACAACTTGCCATTATAGCATCTGTTACCCCCTCCTTACGAAATCTCACTTATACAGCAGCTGAAGAGGACTGGACCAAAACCAAGGGAGCCATTCACCATCCCCAAGGGTGGTGGATCCTCCCGGATGGGCGCTTATTCATTCCAGCAAACCTCGCTCCCTGTGCCGTCACTGAACAACATTCAACTTCACACTTGGGAAAAACAGGGCTTGAAAAACTGCTGGCAAAACATTTCTATATCACCAGACTTGCTACCTTGTGCAAGTTGGTCACAGATTGGTGCGCCACTTGTGCTAGACACAACCCCAAAACCAGACCTTCCTGGCCCCCCGGAGTAGAGTGCACAGGGACAGCTTCCTTCGAAGACCTGGAAGTGGACTTCACAGGGACGACTCCTTACCGAGGGGTAAAATATCTGCTAGTTCTGGTCTGCACCTTCTCAGGATGGGTAGAGGCATATGCAACCTGGACCAAGAAGGCCAGAGAAGTCACCAGAGTACTCCTCTGAGAGGTTGTGCCTTGGCATGGGATCCCACTTACCATACACAATGACAATGGCCCAGCTTTTATCTCTGAACTTCTATAAGAGCTAACTTCAGCCCTCAAAATCTCCTGGAAACTCTATGCAGCTTACCAGCCTCAGAGCTCAGGGAAAGTAGAGCGTATGAACCGTACCCTCAAGGAAACCCTATCCAAATTACATGCTGAGACCTCCTTAGCATGGACAGATCTACTTCTCTTAGCAGTAGTCTGCTCCTGCTGTACCCCTCAGAAAAATGGATTCTCCCCATTTGAAATAGTCTATGGCAGGCCACCCCCACTGTTGTCTTCTTTTCCAAACAACCTTAACATCTTAGGAGACACATATCTCCAGGACCAACTGTTCTCCCTAGGGAAAAGTCCTCAGAGAATTACATGCCCATATATTAGAGAGGGCCCCTATATCCCTAGGGACCCCTGTCCATTCCTTCCACTCTGGAGATGAGGTCTGGGTAAAAGATTGGAAACATGAACCCCTTCACCCAGTCTGGACTGGCCCACATACAGTAATTCTCATAACTCCCACTGCCTTCAAGGTTACCAACATCACGGCATGGATCTACCCTTCCTGAGTGAAAAAGGCAAACCCGGACCAAGCTACCTGGATCCCACACCGGTCACCATCAAACTCTCTGAAGATCACTCTAGAGAAGGGCCCCTAAACTCTAAAATACATCTTCTTCTTTCTCAACCCAGCTGGAGCCTCACATTATGGCTACCAAGTTTCCTCTGCCTCTTCCTGCCAGGGACCCCACTAGCCCAACAACATACGACTGGAAATTAACCCAGACTTCGGGAGGCCAGCACAAAGTCCTTTGTAACCAGACCACTGGTGAGTGTCCCACCATACAAGGAACAAGTGCTTGAAGGGAGGCTATGTAAAGAACAGGGACACCAGATATAAGTTTGCCCAGACCAGGGGTTAGAGGAATGCAGGGAAGACTTTTGTGAACGATGGGGTTGTGAGACCATAGCCCCATTGGTGACATTAGGCAACCTTCAGGTCTCCCTGGTTTACATGTCCCAGGCCATCCAAACACAATTACCCCAAAGAACTGCCCAGGCTCTTACTGGGACGGGCAGCAATGCTGGGGACTGTGTTTGTATGTTTCTGGGAGGGACCCCGAAACAACATTCACTCTCTGTGGGGACAGACATCCTCCACAGCCCAGGTTCTTTTCTATAAACCCCACTCCCCCAGGGCCAATCATTCAAGACTATACTCGTCAGCTCTTAAACACCTCCTACCACTTATGGCTCAAATTGACCCATTCCCCTACTGGTGCTGCCTGCTGGGTCTGTCTCCCCTTGGCTCGATCAGCTTTATTCAGTATCCCTGTCCCTCCTAACTGGCCGTTGCCCAATAATACAAGCCCTATGAGTTTTGGCGCCATACAAAACTCAGTCCCACTGCTTCCAGCTAGCAGTCTAACCTGCTTTCTTCCTCTCAGCTGCACTGAGGCCCCAGACCCAGGCTGCCAGAACTTCACAGCTCCTCTACATGACTGGCACCCCCCACCTCCCACATCTTCCTCTTCTGCAGGAAGAATGCTGCTACTACATCAAGAAGTCCGGGATTGTCACTTCCAAGGTTCGAAAGCTCCAGGAACGCATCCAGCTTCATCGAGAAGAACTCACATCTTGGGGTTTCAACCCACAGTCATGGAAATCCTGGCTATTACCCCTAGCAGGCCCTTTATTGTCCCTACTCCTCCCAGTTACCCTCGGTCCTTGTCTCCTCAAAAGCCTCGTCTGTTTCATCAGAAATACTGTCTCTCAACACGTGACAGCCAGTATCCTCGCTCTCCAAGGATACAGTCCCTTAGATCTAGATAATGATCTCTAGGGTACCCCTGCCAATCATCAAAAGGGGGGACATGAGGTGGATAGAGAACCCCTGGCCCCAGCCCCTTCCCATCCACTGCTCTCCGTTGCTCTTGCTGAGGCAGAAGAAAAGACCAAATGGCCATCCCATTTGGTTAAGAAAAGAAAACAACCCCCTGCCCCCCCGGCACCGGGATGATTCAGCACTCTCCTGAGATGCCTCCATATAGATTATACTTCCACATAAAGGGGGCTAATAGGCCCTGAGAGACCACTAAAATGTCCCGTTACTATCCCCCACCACCCATAACCATAAAAACTCACCCCTAACCCTGTCGGGTGCTCAGCCTTTGGGAAACAATCCTGCTGAGTCCGCCAGTGAAAATAAAGCTGTGTTCTCCCAGATTTCCATGTGCCACTGGAGTTTCCTTGGTCACTTCAGATTTTCTGCAACAATATTAATTAATCTGCAACCTCAATTTTTCTTTGCTAGCAACATACCATATTCAAAATTTGGGGATTAAAACATCCACATCTTTTGGAAAACATTATTCTGTCTACCATCTCCAAGTCAGTCATTTTTGGTTTTAATGTTTCATGGATCTGGGAGATAATCTCACTTTAAAATTTTTAATTAAGTTTTTTATTTTAATTCCATTATAGTTAACATACAATGTTATATTATTTTCAGGTGTACAATAAAAAGGGTGAAACCTTGCCATTTGCAACAACATGGATGAAGCTAGACAGTATATTGAGAAGTGAGATAAGTCAGTCAGAGAAACACAAATACCATATGATTTCACACATATGTGGAATTTAAGCAACGGAACAAATAAGCAAAGGAAAAAGAGAAACAGAGAAACCAAGAAACAGACTCTTAACTGTAGAGAAAAAACTGATGGTTACCAGAGGGGAGGAGGGTTGGGGGATGGGTGAAATAGGTGGTGGGGATTAAAGAGTACACTTATCATGATGAGCACTGAGTAATCGATAGACTTGATAATCTCATCTTAAGCCTGACCTGTTGCAAAGAAATGAGACAAGTCTCAGGTTGGTGAGGGGATCAGAATTCATGGCACCCTCTGTTTCCCACAGAAATCCCACATATCTCTGAACCACTAAATGTACATGATACCCATTGTTCGTTCCAACCAGTACTCAGCCAAAGACCAACATCTGAATGGTTTGATTCTGTTATCACTGGAATACAAGCCAATTTTCCAGACTGGATGACATCTGGTTACCAGTTTTTCAAAGTGCACAGAAAATGGGCAGGGCTTTTTCAGAGTGCTCTAGTGTTTTTACATACAGTAGAGCCTGTCACACAGCAGTCTATGTCTAGCCTCACCAAGTCTAGATGGCACCCTCCCTTAAGGATGAAATGGAATGTAAGATTGCTCCCAGGCCTCTAATAACACTGTGCTGAACAGAGCAGTAATATTAGGAATAATGAACTTCACACGATTCCCTTTCCCTCTGACTCTCAGTGACTAAACCACCCTTTAGAAGCATTCAAAAACAGGGCATGACTCTGCCCGGACAGCTAGAACGAACTCTGGTTTATGATCTATGACAAGTTATTATTCCAATGAAGCTCACCAATGTATTTTTTAAATATTTTTACTAGAATATTTATGTTCTTGACTTTGAAAGTTGAGTGCTTTGTGAGTCCTGTCCAGTTGAGGAGTGAGTAGCATGTAAGATTCTCTTTCCAAAAGGAACAACCATTTTGCTGGAAAAAAAATATTAAAACAATCATTTAAGGAATCTTGAAATTGCCCTAAGGGCATACGGAAAATGGAGAAACATTCATTCAAGAAAATCTACTAAATCTCAGTAAGAACAGTGAGAATCTGAGGTATTTGAACCACAACTCACTCCTGTCCTTTCTCTTCCTCGGAGCTGCTTCTTTGAAAAATGTTCCAGGAACTCTTTTTCTGGTAAGTGCAGCGAAGGAGATGGGGGCTCCCTCTCCCTCATGGCATCAGTTTAGGGCTACATTTCCAACTTGTGAGGAGCAGGCTGTCAGGTTTTCTCATCTTCCTCAGTCTCTTGTTGCAGGAGCTTTCTTCCAGGCAAGAACAGCAGAGAGCTCAGGTCTCTCCGCCCCAGCAAGCCTCATTCATACATAGAAACTCTAGGGGCGCCTGGGTGGCTCAGTCGGTTAAGCCATTGCCTTCAACTCAGGTCATGATCCCATGGTCCTAGGATCAACCCCTGTGTCCAGCCCTGTGTAGAGCACTGAATCAAGCTTCCCACTTAGTGGGGAGCTTTCTTCTTCCTCTCCCTCTGCTGTTCCCCCTGCTTGTGCTCTGTCTCTCTGCGTCAAATAAATAAATGAAATCTTAAAAATAAGTAAATAAGTAAAATAGAAACTCTGCTCCTGCATGTCAGTCTGATCACAAAGAAGGGCCCCAATACTCCTGTTCAGCTCATTCATAGGACAGAGATTTCACTCTGGGGAGGGTAAACCAGGATAACTAGGGATGACCATGCCCTGTCTCCAGTGAGGACTCACTTGTCAAAGAGTGTTATTCCATGAGAAGCAGGTCATTATCTCTACCTCCAGCTCTAGTGCAGTATCACAGAAGTACTACCCTGGGGGAGAGAAAAGTCTTAAAGATAAAGGGCTCCATAGCTCTCCCTGAGGAAACAACTTTATGCAGAACAGAATGTGGAGAATTCTATGCCTAATGGCATTGTTGAAAAGAACAGAGATTTTGGTGTAAAGTAATTAAAAGGAGTCTCATAACCATGATATAAGCTGAAATAAGCATAATGACACAGGTACCAGAAGTTTAATAGAATCCAGGCACCTGGGTGGCTCAGTGGGTTAAAGCCTCTGCCTTCGGCTCAGGTCATGATCCCAGGGTCCTGGGATCGAGCCCTGCATCAAGCCCCACATCAGGCTCGCCGCGCAGCGGGGAGCCTGCTTTCCGCTCTCTCTCTGCCTACCTCTCTGCCTACTTGTGATCTCTGCCTGTCAAATAAATAAATAAAATCTTAAAAAAAAAAAAAGAAATTTAATAGAATCAAAAAAAGAGATACTGAAGAAGAATTTTCTGGTATCACATTCAGCTCTGTAGGTAAGAAATACTGAGTATAAGATGTTGATTTCATTCACTCAGGACCAATCAGAGCAGGGAGTGAGATAAACTTGACAATATTCCCTAAGCAGCATGCGGATCAAGCAACAAAGAGGAAGAGGCTCACTGGCACTAGGATCACAGGCACAAGCTCTCACCAACCATTGATTGAATAATAAACTATGCAATTCCTAAGAAACCAGTCTTAAAAATAAAATGAAATGCATTTTTGGCAGTGTGCCAGACTATGCATGCTCAAAACTGCCTTTTTAGAAATTACCGGAGAGGCAAAATAGAAGCCACTAACCCCTGGTTGAGCATGGGGTAAAAACAAATTCTTTGAGCTGTGATAACAGCCTCTAAGCTACTTGTACATGCAATGATAGACTGTAAAAAATCTGACAGGCTAAACAAGACTTAACTACAACCTTTGAACAATAAATGGTGTACGCAGTCCCAGAGGCAATGTGGAGGTAGAGAGGCTAAAAGATAAAAACAAGGAAGAATATCTGACAGGAACACCAGAGGCTATACACCAAGGGGAAGTAGACTTCACAGAGTCAGATCTGTCAGTGCACTAAACAAATAAATAAGTGGCTAAGCAAACAGAGATATCAGTCTCCAGAAATTGCTATAGTATACTATTTTAGTTTCTAATTTTTAGTCAAAAGTTACGAGATATGCACAATATAGGAAAGGGTGACCAATACATAAGAAAAAAAAAAAAAAAAAGCAGGCAACTGAACTGTTTTTGAAAGGGCCTAGATGTGAAACTTAGCAGAAAAAGACCTCAAAGCAGTTGTGATAGGGATATGTAAAGAACAAAAGGAAACCATGCATAAATAATTAAAGGAAGGTGCAGGAACAATGTTTCATCATACAGAAAAAATAGCGGTAAAGAGACAGACATTTTTAAAAGCCAAATGGAAATTCTAGAGTAGAAAATTAAATGACCAAAATAAAAATTCACTAGAGGGATTCAACAATAGATTTGAGCTGACAGGGAAAAAAATTGGCAAATTTGAAGACAAATCATTAGAGATTGTGGAATTTGAATGCAAAGAGAAAAAAAAGATGAAGAAAAATGAGCAACTCAGAGAAATGTTAATACCATTAAGGACACCAACATATGCATAATGGGACTATTAGAAGGAGGAAGGAGAAAGGGGCAGAAATAATGAATGAAATAATAAAGAGATGCTAAGACCTTCTGAAATTTGACGGAAAACATTAATCTACACATCTAAAATTTCAAATAGAATAAATGCAAAGCTATCCATACTAGTACTAATCATATGCAAAATGTTGAAAGACAAAGACAGAGAATCTTGAAAGTGGCAAAAGAAAAAGTTTTGCCAAGTACAACAAAATCCTAATAAGATTAATAGTTGTCTTCTGATCAAAAACAACAGCAGGGGGGAGGGGTACAGGACAGGGTGGTGGGGATATGGACATTGGGGAGGGTATGTGCTATGATGAGTGCTGTGAAATGTGTAAACCTGGCAATTCACAGACCTGTACCCCTGGGGATAAAAATACGTTATATGTTTATTGAAAAAAAAATAAATAAATAAATTTAAAGCTCTAAAAAACAAAACAAAACAAAACAAAAAAACAGCAGAGAGAACTCAGAGGGATGGCGTATATTAGAAATGCTAAGTAAATAAGTGCCAACACAGACTTTTATAAATAGCAAAACTATCTTTCAAAAATGAATGGGAAACAAAACACTCTCAGATAACAAAAGCTGAATTTGTTCCTAGCAGATCTTCCACAGGAGAAATACTAAAGGAAGTTCTTCAGGCTGAATGCAAATAATTAAATCTAATTCAAAAATGCAAAAAAAGAGAGGCAATAAAGGCAATTATGTAGGTAGTTGTAAAAAAAAACAAACATGGAACTGCACATTTCCTTTTTTCCCCTCTTACCTGATTTAATGGAAAATTTTATAAAACATACGTCTATAATTGCATTTTAGATTTATAGAAATGCTACATATTTGACAATACCAGCACAAAGGAGGCAAGTGGAAGGAAAGTTGTACTGCAGCTAGAAAATGACACCAACTGGTAACTCAAATCCACAAAAAGAAGTGAAGAAAATCACAAAATGATAAATAAGAAGGTTATATAATAAACTGTAAATAGGTACTTGTTCTCCTTCTTTCTTTCAGTCATTAAGACATAAGATTATATAAAGTAATAATTATAACAATGTATTACCGGTTTGTAAATATATAGACCTCATATGTATAATAATAATAACATAGTAAAAGGAGTAGGGAATGGAGTTATATGGGAGTAAAGCCTCTTTATTTCACTAGATTAACTTAATTTAAATCTGACATAGGTTTTGTAGGTTAACATGTGTATTGAAGCTCTATTTTAAAGAAAATAGTTAAAACATATTTAGTTTAAAAATCCAGGGCATCTGGGTGGCTCAACTGTTAAGCACCTACTTTTGGCTTCTGGGATCTAGCCCTGCACTGGGTTGCCTGTTCAGCAGCGGAGCCTACTTCTCCCTCTCCCTCTGATTGTCACTCCCCTGCTTGTGTCCTCTCTCTCACTCTGACAAATAAATAAATAAAAGCTTTATTAAAAAGTGCTAAAGAAATTAAAAAAAAAAAAAAAGAAAAATCCTCAGGACATCTGGCTCAGTGGCTCAATAGGTTAAGCATCTGACTTCTGCTCAGGTCATGATCCCAGGGTCCTGGAATAGAGTCCCACATTGGGTTCCTTGCTAGCAGGGTGTCTGCTTTTCCCTCTGCTTGCCACTCCCCTTGCTTATGAGCTGTCTCTCTTTTTGACAAATAAATAAAATCTTAAAAAAATATATTATATATATATATATATATATATATCCTAAAGGAATACAAATGTTACCATATAAAAAAGCTCCTTAGTACAAAAAAAGCAGTAAATGATGAACAGAGGAACAAGAAAGACATGGGGCATTTAAAGAACAAAAGTCAAAATATCCATTGTGAATAGATTATGCTGAAACAACTGGAGATCTTCATGCAAAAAAATGAATCTAAATACAAACCTTACACCCTTTACAAAAATTAACTCAAAATGGATCAGAAACCTAAATGTAAAACAAAACAAAAAAAAAAAACTATAAAAGTGCTAGAAAACAACATAGGAAAAAACAGATGACCTTGGCTATGGCCATCTAGGTATATGACCAAAGCAAAATCTGTGAAAGAGATAATTGATGAGCTGAAGTTCATAAAAATTAAAATTTTCTGCTCAACATGAAGATAATATCAAGAGAATGTGAAGACTTATCACAGAATTGAATAAAAATATTTGCCAAAGACTCATCTGATAAAGGACTATTACCCAAATTTATAAAGACCACTTAAAATGCAACTGTAAGAAAAAAAACCTGATTAAAAAAAAGGGTCAGAGACTTAAAAAACAGACACCTCACCAAAGAAGATCTATGGATGGCAAATAAGCATATGAAAAGATGTTCCACAACATATATGATCAGGGAAAGGCAAATTAAAATGACGAGATGCCACTCCATGCTTATTAGAATGGTCATGTCTAGAACACTGACAACACCAAATACTAGCGATGATGGGAAGCAAAAACTCTCATAACTGCTGGTGGAAATGCAGAATGGTGCAGTCATTGTAGAAGGCCATTTGTTATTTTCTAACAAAACTAAACATATTCATACAATTAACAGTGATGTTCCTTGGTATTTATCCAAAGGTGTTGAAAACTTACGTCCAAAAACCTGAAAATGAATAGTTATAGAAGCTTTGTTCCTAATTGCACAAACTTGGAAGCAACCAAGATATCCTTCGGTAGGTGAATGGATAGACAAACTGTGGACATACAGTGGAATATTATTCAGCACTAAAAATAAAGGAGAAAATAATTTAAACCATGAAAACTACCAAACCATGAAAAGGCATGGGAAAATCTTAGATAGATATTACTTGGTGAAAAAAAGCCAATCTGAAAAAGCTATATAATATATGATTCCAACTGTATGACATTCCAGAAAAGACAAAACTATGGAGACAGTAAAAAAAATCAGTGGTTGTCAAGGGTGGGTAGGGTGGGGGAAGAGAGGAATAGGTAGATGAGAGAGGATTTTTAAGGCAGTAAAAATACTCTGTATAATACCATAAAGATGGATACATGTCATTGGACACATTTGTCCAAACACATAGAATATATTATACATAGTGAACCCTAATATAAACTGTGGATTTTGAGTAATTATGACAAGTCAGTGTAGGTTCATCAATTATAGCAAATGTACCACTCTGGTGGGGAATATTGATCAAAGGGGAGTTTGTGCATGTGTGGGTACAGGGTGTAGATGGAGCAACCTATAGCCCTATATCTTCCCCTCAATTTTGTTGAGACCTAAAACTAAAAAATAAAGCCTTATTAAAAAAAAAAAAAGAAGAAGAAAAAAAATGTAAGTGAATTAAATGACCCAACGAAAAGGCAGAGATTAGAGATTGGATGAAAAAATGAGATCCAAATATATGTTGTCTACAAGAAATATACTTTAGATTCAAAGATACAGATCAGTTGAAAATAGAAGAATAGGAAAAGATACACCATGCAAACAGCAACTATAAAGGAACTGTAGTGGCTATATCAGACAAAATAAACTTTAAAACAAAAGATGTTATTAGAGAAAGAGTGATATTTTATATTGATAAATGTTAAATGCACAGGAAGGTAGAATATGCAACAATTATAAACACATACACAAATAAAAACAGAACCTCCAAATACATGGAACAAACTAAAAAAATGAGGGACAAAAGAGACAATTCAAAAATAACCGTTGCAGACTTCCATATCACATTTTCTGTACTGGATAGAACTAGGGAGAAGAACAAATACAGGCTTAGTTTAGCACATGGAAATCAATCACTGAACTATACCATATTAATAGAATAAAGGGCAAAAAACACATGATCATTTCTGTAGATACAGAAAAGACATTTGACAAAATCTAACACTCCTTCATGGTAATACACACTCGACAAACTAGGAATAGGAGGAAACATCTTCAATCTAATAAAAGACATCTAGAAAGAATGCACAGCTAACATAAAGATGAGTGATAAAAGATTGAATGCTTTTCCCCAAAGTTAAGGAGCAAGATAGGATGCATTCTCTTACCATTTCTATTTAGCGTTGTATTAGCCAGGTGAGTTAGGCAGTAAGGAATAAAACAACAACAACAACAACAACAACAAAAAACAAAACCAAAAAAAAAAAAACCACCCAGATTGGAAAAGAGAAAGTTAAAAGCATCTGGGTTTGCAGATGACATGATCTTGTCAATAGAAAATTGAATCCACTAAAAACTGCTGGAATTGATAAATGAGTTTACAAATTTGCAGGATACATGATCAATATACAAAAATCAATTGTATTTCTATAGACTAGCAATGGCAATCTGAATTGAGATTAAGAATATAATTTCACTCACATCAAAATCAAAAAGTATAAAATTATTATTTTTTTAAGATTTTATTTATTTATTTATTTGAGAAAGAGAGCACAAGAAAAGAAGAGCACAAGCTGGGGGAGAGAGAGAAGCAGGCTTCCTGTCCAGTAGGGAGCCTGATGCGGGGCTCAGTCCCAGGTCCCTGGGATCATGATCTGAGCAAAAGGCAGCCGTTTAACTGACTGAACCACCCAGGAGCCCCCAAAGTATAAAATTCTTAATAATAAACAATGAAGTACAATACTTGTGCAATTGAAAACTACAATATTGTAGAAAGAAAAAACAAAACCTAAATAAATGGAAAGGCATCCCAAGTTTATGGGTTGGAAGACATAATATTACTAACCTGGATATACTGCCACAACATATCTGTTGATTGAGCATAATCTCTACCTCAATACCAGCTTTTCTGAAGAAACTGACAAGATGATCCTAAAATTCATATTGAAATGCAAGGGACCCAGAAGAGCCAAAACAATTTTGAAAAAGAACAAATTTGGAGGACTCACATTAGGTTTCTCAACATAGCTGCAGTAATCAAGATGAAGTGATAAGGATAGACATTAAGGATAGACTTATAAATAAATAGACTGTAACTGAGAGTCTAGCCATAAACTCTTACATTTATGATCAAATTGTTGTCAACAAGGGTATCAAGATAATTCACTGGGGGGAAGATAAGTTTTTACAAAACATGATGCTGGGACAACTGAATATCCATACAGAAAAGAATGAAGTTGGACCTGCTTTCTTACAGAATACACAAAAATGAACTAAAAATCAATCATAGTCCAAAATGCAAGAGCTCAAACTAAAAAAACTCTTAGAAGAAAATTTAGGATTTTAACTTGGATTAGACAGTGGTTTCTGAGATAAATCAACAAAAGTGAGTGATAAAAGAAAATAATAAATAAATTGGATTACATCAAAATTAAGAACTTGGTGCTGCAGATGATACCATCAAGAAAATGAAGAAAACAGATAAAATGGGAGACAATATTTATAAATCATATATATACATATGTTAAGATTTTATTTATTTATTTGAGAGAGAGAACAGAGGGAGAGAAAGCACACAAGTTGGGAAGGACAAAAGGAGAGGAATCATGACCTGAGCCAAAGACAGATGCTTAACTTACTGAGACACCCAGGTGCCCCTGTATATTATACATCTGATAATGTACTGGTAACCAGAACTTATATAACAATAGAAAACCAATCCAATTTAAAAAACCCAATTAAAAAAAATCGACAAAGAATTTGAACAGACATTTGTCTCATACAACATGCACAGGTGAAAGGATGTTTAACATTACTCATTAGGGAAATGCAAATCTTTTCACTAGAGGATACAAGTTGGAGAAATCTGGAGAGATCTGGTGATGCAATATTCAACATTTCAAAAATCTAATAGGACTTGTGATTTCTTATGTGTGCCCATACTTTAAACTTATTGTTCATTATGTGTTTGCATTTAGTTATATTGAAAATGTCCATCAAGCCTTATGATAATGGATATAAAACCTCTCAATCTCTCTCTCTCTCTCTGGATAGATAACTAGAAAGATGACAAAGAGATGATAGATCAAAGATATATAAAATCCGTATTATAATCCAAATTTTCTTCTATGGCTTACTTCTTATTACATCTTCAGACCAAAGACGACATTCTATACTTTGTTCCAATGAAGTTTTATTATAAAAGAAAAATATGATGATGGGAACATTTACTTTTAAGTAGACTTTGAAAAATTAAAATGATGTTGATTTCTATGTGTTTATACAGATCAAGGTGAAAATAGAATGTGTGGGTGAGAGTCTATATGATATCATTATTTGTAAAGTATGGGGAAAATAAGAACATGACTTGGTAATGATGTTGAAATTAATTGAAAAGTGAAGCACATCCTGGCAATATATGGAGTAGGCAGTTAAAAACAATGGCAATTATGGCTAATAGACAACTTGTAAAAATAAAACAAAAAATAAAATCACTGTTACTAGAACATGGTGATTTTGGCAATTATATACAACCCTTTCTTTTTTTTGTCATTATAGAAGAACATTTTTTTTTTTTTTTGGTCAAGATCTTTCCTACAAAAGCTTCATCAAAATATAGTCAACCCTTTCATGCCTTTTATTGGTGTTATATTAAATACTATCTAAGTTGAAAGCAATAGACCTAAAATTATTAATATTTCTTTAAATCTTAAAAAATTACCTTGGAATATCATCAGTCTTTCATTTTTACCATTAAGCTTTATTCCTTCTCTCATGATTTATCATATATATATATATATATATATATATATATATATATATATAGTGGTTAAATTTTATACATGTATTAGTACTCCTTATTATTATATCATTGTCAAAGGAAGGCCATAGGTATTAGAATTATAAGTAATCTTTTCAACCAATGAAGGAATAAAACATGTCTGTAATCCTCTGTGAAATCTAGAACCAGGATTTAATGAGAATCAATATTTACATTACCAGGTTTTCGAAGTAAAATGTTCTGCTCAGGTTATCATAATAGTAGAAAGATGTTTCCTCCCTCCCTGATCTTCTTCCAGCAATAGTTAAAATTAAAATCAATATTTATAGATTTCTTTTACTTTGGAGTGGTGTTACTTTTCCTTATCAAATATCCTTTCCTCCTCTTCATTAGTATTTGCTGAATTCACAAGTGGGTAAAAAAATTTGGCTTAGAAATGTAAGCTCTTATGTTTCCTGAAATTCCCATCATATTTCTTGTTGTAGAGGTGGAAAACTTCTTGTGCACGTGCTGTATACAGATTAAGTCAGAAAAGACCTCATGTTTTCTTTTTCATCTGAGTTCCATAAGAGTTTGGCTTCTCAGCCATACAGATTTCAAAATCTGATAGGCAGCTAAAACCATAAGATTGACTTATTCAAGGGAACCAATTTAATAACCTACACTGAAAGAAAAATTTTCTTTTTTTCTATTAAGGATGTCTACTTTGGAAAATGGAGATTCAACAGAGCTTGAAAATTGTACAGAGATACTAAATATACTAATGGAGATGTGCTAAGAAGTATATTGAATTAGAAAAAAATACATCTGCCTAGAGATAAACATACTAGGGCCTTATCATGGCTGGTAGGAATTTTCTCTTCAGGTGAATACCAACGAAATAGTTCTCTGTTTTCCAAACTGTCTCTTTTTCTTCTGATTTAGTATTTATGTTTGATAGGTCAATTACATGAGTCTACAATTTGCTCTGATCTCGACTTTGTATAATATTAAGTCTCTGGTCAGGGATAATCTGTCCTACTTAGATTTTCCCTCAACTAATGAGTCTAAGAGAGATTCTAATGAGTGCTTGGTGTTTTTGTCACTCAGCATTATCTCACACCTCCTTTTTTTGGTTTTTATTTTTTTCTGGAGGAGAGAAGAGTAAAATAGCACTACAACATTCTTCTAGGGAATCATTCCTTCTATTTCCTCCGTAAGTGATGGTGGAGAGATTGACTCTACACTTCTTCACTCAATTCTCTATTCCAGGAGTAGGGCTTGGTTAAGTCATTGGCTTATTCCAATGTTCAGCCACAATGATTAAAGAATAATCCAGTCATCCTTTATAGGAGGGAGAGGACATTTGCTAAGGCTGGTGGAGGAAAATGGCTTTTTTTGTCACCCTGTGGGGCTTGGTATCAGGAAGTAAAGTCAAGATTTTCAGAGGCATATTATCCACTTTAAGGGGAGGACCTAAACTGCCAAAAGAACCACTTTTGAAGCCCCAGGATAAAGTTATTACCATGGGAGGCGGAGCAGAGAGATGGAGAAGAATAGGCCTTTTGTCCTTCCATTTGAGTCCCCGAGGGGGAAAAATCTCATCTGAAATTAAATATATATATGGATTTTTTTTTAATTACCATTGAATAGATTTCGTTATATTTAACTCAGTTTACTTTAGATTTTCTGTCATTTGCTAATTACACAGCCAAAGAAATAGAAGCGAATGCTCATTTACCAAAGAGAATATTTTTAAAAAATTTATATATATATTTAACCATCAGAGAAATGTACTACTTACAAAGTTTTGTGTATGTTTTTAATTGGTGGTGTGATTCTGTGTGATTGGGAAGCACACACAGATAAGGAGTCACGCCTGGGTGGGGTGTGAACCTTGTGACAGGTAGATGCTAGGTTCCAATCTTTAGACCGTAGGGAAAATGCCACTTTGGAGTCCAGTGATTGTTCCCACCCCCCACCCCCTCAGATGCCACACTTAACTGCTTTATGCTGTGAATTTCTTGGATACTGTGAAAGCCTATTTTAGAGGCTTAAGCCACGGTGCTCCAAAACTCACTGGAGGTTTTTAACCTTTTAAAAAGAAATACTGGCATGCTGCTTTTCTTTGTTCACATTTGGGTGCTCCTTAATAGAGGGTCAACAAATGTCTGCTAAAGACTACAGATGGCAGCTGCCTGCAATTTCCCCCATTTTCTATAATTTCCTCTGGCCTTTGCACTTCAAATGAGCAACAAGGAATTTCTTTAAAACTTTTTTAAGATAAATGCTATTCTTATGTTACACAATAAACTCTAAATTATAATCTATCATCTCCTGCAGTAAATCCTACCATACCTAGGCTGGATTTCCTATGACATCCTCCCCTACCAGGCAAGCTCCTTTCCACATTATTTCCACTTTAGCTGGCTCTTTGCTTTGTTCTTTCCCCGTGGTATACCATCTTAAAAGGTCAATTTTGGGAACACTTTTGGTGTGAGTATTTTTCCTTTGTTTTTATTCTGGAAGAGTAAGAGTTTGCACTAGTTTTTCAAAGAATAAGAATTTTTATTATTTCAAATCTGATTGTCTGAGCCGGGCTTGAAGTCTTAGGCTGTATATACATGTTTAAGGGGAAAAAAGACTTGGAAAGTATTCATTTGATTTTATCGAAGTGAAAGTCTGCCCTAATGGTTCAAACCATCCAAATATGTCTAATTAGTGAATCAAATTACTTAGAATGGCTTTTCTATGTCAAGTTACTTTTTTATCCTCTCTAATCACTCTTTAATATCGAAAAATATGAATTCGGCTCTGATGCGTCACTGTAAATGTCCTCTCACGATTACCAATCTTAAACACGGAGTTCAGTGTCTAATTGGATCTTGCATTGCATTTATGCACTTCACAACAATTGCCTTTATTTCTCAATGCAATCTTTTGCTTTAACCATTAAATGCAGAATCCTCGGCTTTGCTTTTACTTCTCACAACCCAAATGTAGGCATTTCAAATAGTTCCAGGCATTATCGTTATCTCTTTATTTCCTTTTCTTTTTGCTCATTATCCACTTCCAGGACCTCAAAAGTCAACTTCATGCATAACTTCAAAATCTGTGTTCATCAGCTACAATCGCTATGTGGAGAGCCAAATCCAAACATTTAACACCTGTTTGACTTCTCTATTTAAAAGCCTCCACATTATTTCAAATTTAACTGATCCCATTTTCTTTCACCCTAAATAAGAACTTCCTTTTTAGACTGAACACCTTGGAGTTAGTATTTATTTAGACTTCCTGTTCTTTTGAAGGCAACATCCATCGAGTCTGCAAATTCTCTGTATTAGGCTTTTCTTTCTATTCCTTTCTTACAATTCTGGACAGATCTTAATTAGACCGATTTCTTGCAAGAATTTCTTCTGTAGCCCCTCATATCCAGTCTCTCCTTTTTCATGTATATGGATAGGTCAATCTTGTTAAAGCATATTTCTGTACTTTACAGCTCTTCATTCAAACTCTACCATTGTAAACTAATACAATCACAATTTCTAACACAGCCTTTAAACACCTCTACTACCTTTTCGGCCTTATTGCTTGCTATTCCTCCAGAGTGAGGCTACTTCACCACTCAGTGCCTCCCCAGTTCATATGAACCCTTACACCTGGAATAATTATCCGTCATTTTTATCTATGAGAGTTCACTGTAAAGCTGTAAAGCATCCTAGCCTTCAGAATCTTTTTTTTCCCTATTGGCTCTTTTCTCTGACCTCTCCCAGGAAGTGTCTTTTCTTTTTCTTCATTTTTTTTAAAAGATTTTTTTTATTTATTTGAGAGAGAGAGCAGGGGGAGGGGCAGAGAAAGGGCAGAGAAATGAGGGAAGAAGACGCCCTGCTGAGTCCAGAGCCCTTGGGGCTCCATCTCAGGACCCTGAGATCATGACCTGAGCTAAAACCGAGTTGGATGCTTAACTGACTGAACCACCCAGATGCCCCTCTTTCTCAACTTCTATTAAATTAAAAATGTTGCTTTTGCTTCTATTTTTAAGTTATTACTTTCTATTTATAATTGTTATTTAAAAATTTTTATTAATTTTTGCGTTATTATTTTTGTGTGTCTTCTTGCCAAGGAAGCTGTAAATTCTTCCCAAACGGATAATTCATATCATTATTTTTCTATTCTTCATAGGTTCTAGTGAAGGAACTGTGTAGGTCCTCAGTAAATTTCTAACTGCATAAGTACATCTTTGAATGTATTGGCAGTTCTGTGCAAAGTGAGCAAGGTTATGAAACAGCTGTCAACACTTTAAAATTCTTGATTCTGTTTATAAGCAATTAACTTCTCTAAGCAGGAGAAAGGATTTCTTCTCACTGAGCTATGTATAATATAACTCTAACATCAGACTGAATTAATTAAAAAATATATATACAATAAGTTTTCCAAATGAACAATGTGACTGGAACCTCGATGTTTTCTCACTCTCCCATGCCCTATGGCAATACCTAGAGTTGGGTTTGAGGACTGAGCCCACTGCTGAACAGTTGTGTGGCATTGGCCAGAATTTATCACCTTTATAAACTGGTTTTCTTATGAGTAAAGAGTAATATTCCCCACTGATGTTAAGAAAAAAACAGGACAGTATATGTAAAAAAGTGATACAGGAAAAATGCTCAGTATGCAATGGCTACTTGTGATATGATCATATATGACAGCCTACTTTTTCTTAGCTAAAACTTAAATTCCCATCTACTAAGCAAGAACGATCTCTGAAACTTTGAATGGTGTTTGCTCCTCCCAGATTTATTACACATTGTATTCCCTGCTTTTCGCAAATCAAATTGCTGATATCCTTCCTGCCTTGCCTAGAGGATCATAAAATCAGCCATAATGTCTCAACATGGAAAAAGAATAGAAAAATTCCTGGCTATTATGATTTTTTTTTCTTACCGTCATTCAGAACTGGTCCGTTGTATCATACAGTCCCAGACAGATGGGGGCTTTATTTTTTTATTACCTTCTGATAATATAAATGGTTGGATCCCTTTCTCTATCGTATTACCATATAAATGATAGAACATTGCCTAAATTAGAAACAGACTGAGTGCACATTTTGAAGGACTCTTTATAAACTTCCGTAACTTGTGGTCAGTGCATGAGAGGCACATCACCATTATCAGTCATTCCTGATATCTCTCTAGGGCTTTACAGTTTACAAAACACCATCACCACATCAACAGCTTTGAGTTTTGCAAAACCCAGTTAGGAAGGCAGGGCAGGCATCATTATTTCAATATTATAAATGAAACCAAGGCTCTCAGAAATTAACTTGCATAAGGTTATGTAGCTTATAATGGAGAGCAACATTCAGAATAGCCTTTTATTTTTCTTTCTTTCTTTCTTTCTTTTTTTTTTTTTTAAGAGAGAGGGAGAAAGAATCTAAGCTCCATGCTGGGCATGGAGCCTGATGTGAGGGCTTGAACTGATGACCCTGAGATCATGACCTGAGCCACCTGGGTGGCTCAGCTGGTTAAGTATCTGCCTCTGGCTCAAGTCATGAGTCCAGAGTCCTGGGATTGAGCCCTGCATCAGGCTCCCTGCTCGATGGGGAGCCTGCTTCTCTCTCCTTCTGCCCCTCCCCCTGCTTGTGCTCTCTCTCCCTCTCAATTAAATAAAGAAAATCATTGGGGCGGGGGCGGGGAAAGAGTTGGACACTCAACTCACAGCCACCCAGGCACCCTCAGTCTTCTGACTTCTAATCAAAGATAATTTCAACTAATCTCCTTAATCCTTAATGTCCATGAGCCATATTGTAAAATTAATCATATTTGCCAAGTAGAATATAAGACAAACTAGGTATCCTTTTAAAAAAATAAGAATCTTGTTCTTGCTAAATAATGTAATTGGAATACTTATCTTATTATTGTCCACATTTTATGGTTAAATATGAGTATACAACATTCTTATCTTGGTACAAAACCCCTCCAACTTTTAGTAACTTTATGCCTTCTTCTTTCTCTCATATCTTTGGCACATGAACTGGTGGAAGTTAGGTGAGTCAGTAAATAAGAGAACATTTAAATACATGTATGTGTATCCATTTGATGTGAATGTATTTTTTCAAAAAAACAAACAAAAATCAGTTGCTGATAAATGGTACCATTGTTCAACCTTGTTCAAAAAACTCTGGCGATGTCTATGGAATATAGGGAAAACATTGATAGGAATTTATTATAGTAATGATGTGGCTAGGAGGACATTTAAATATGATTTTCACTGCTCAATACTATAATAGCTTATTAAAGACAATTATTTTTCCATAAAGACAGAGTTATCTGAGTGACAGAAATAAGTGATAGCATTTCTGTTTCACATATTAGAATCACTTATTTTAGAGGGTGGTTTTATTTTCTTTTTTTCTCCTAACAATTACTTTTTAGGGCTTAGAGTAATTTGCAGTTACTTAATTTTGAACATAAAAAAAATTCTCATCAGTATTTTTGGTGTAACACAACATCGTTTTGTTTGCCACAGTTCCCCCACTAGTGAGATGGGAATAATAAAACTTACTTCAGGGCGCCTGGGTGGCTCATTGGGTTAAAGTCTCTGCCCTTGGCTCAGGTCATGATCCCCCCATCCTGGGATGGAGCCATGCATCTGGCTCTCTGCTCAGCAGGGAGCCTGCTTCCTCCTCTTTCTTTGCCTGCCTCTCTGCCTGCTTATGATCTCTGTCTGTCAAATAAATAAATAAAATCTTTAAAAAAAAACTTACTTCATAAATATTTAGGAAGCATAATCATATATATATATGTATATATATATATATATATATATATGGTGCATAATAACTACTCAGTACACACTATTAACATTAGTAGTAGTATTGTTACCCCCTTTTAATATTGAACACATAGTGTAGTTGGTGGCAAGAATGTCCACGGTTTTCCACTTCCCCTTCAAACCCCTTTGCGATGTGACTTTATACCTTCTTGTCAGCGGGCCTTGTGTCTTGCTTTTACAAATAGAATGCAAGAGATGCCACTGTGCCTTGTCTTTTGGGACCTCTGCCTCCATCATCTAATCAAGCCTGGCTAACCTAATGGAAAATACAAAAAAAAAAAAAAAAAGAAAAAAAGAATAAGGAAAAGTCATATGACCTAAGAGAGACTGAGAGATCTTTCATTTGGGTTGCCCAGGGTGGGTCAAGTAGCTGCTTTCTTAATATTTGGCAAAATGACGGTGTGGCTCAGCCCAGTTGACATGCATTTATTTTGAATACATGGAATATACTGGTGTAAAGTGACTGATATAAAGTGGATATGGTTTTATTTTTCATAAGGAATTGAGGCAACAAGCAATGGAAGAAATAAAGAGTGGTCATCTTAAGAAGCACTGAATACTCTTAAAGCTAAGTGTTACCTCATGGGGGTTTTCTTTGCATGAATACATTATGAAAATACTGACTTTAGTCATCCTTTTTATAGACACTTTAATCTGATATGAAATTCTTTATTTTTCCCCATAGATCTAAATGAGAATTTTAATTCCTTGGATTATGTTAGTCAAATACACCTGCCAAATACACCAGTGTTCTTTCTGTAACAATAACGACCACTCTGAAAAATTAGGTGTATTTGCGCTTGATAAATTTGAGGGTCCTTTTGGAAAATCCTCCCTTTCTGTATTTAGTAAGATTTAATACGTTTGGAATAAAACTTACTTTGTTTCTTTGAAAAATATTCTGGGGTAAAAATATAGGTAAGCTTAGCTAGCACCTTTAATGTTTAATGTTACAGGATAAATTTAAAAGGAGCTGTTCACTTAAAATTTTTTTTTCTCCCAGGGTCGGTGTCGTGAGGCATTCAGAATGGTCCAGTGTTTGACATACCACCACAGGCTGTCCTACAACATAGTCTAACAAAACCAGCTGTCAGGACCGGGGCCAGTCATTGTGTCCCTAGGCCTGAGTGCCAGGTCCCTGTCCACACTTTCGTCACTGCTGTCTGTTCTCAGCCCAGGGCTTTTCCAGAGAGTTTGGTTTGTAGGCTGCCAAGGTACTGGCAGAAGACACGTCTGGGGAGCAGACAAGGTGTGCTCGCAAACAGGACTCCTCAGGAACATCTATGGACTCCAAATGTGAACAGGGGAGGGCTGACTTCTCCAGGATGCCTGCTGGTGCACTGAGGCTCCCCTGGGGCAGGGCATCAGGGTCCCACACTGTACTCCTGTGTGGCCAGAACTCCTGGGAACCTGCTTGCCAGACCCAGCCTTCTTGTTTCCCAATCTCAACAGAAACCTTAAGCAAGCCTCCTGTGACATCCCAGCTCAGAAAGTCCACTGCCTGGGGTTGCCCTTGCCTTTCCATTTGGCAAAAGCAGGTCATCCTCCTATCTCTGTGGCCCCAGCAGACTTCGCTGCCTGCTGGGCACTACAGTGGTTTACCATCATTTGACGTCAGCTGGGAAGCTCTGACGAGGTGGGCTCAGGAAAAGTGTGGGCAGCAGAGCACAAGGCAGTGGACAGTTGAGAAAGATGATTTCAAGGAGAACTTCAGTTGGAGTCAGATGCCATCTACCACCAGAGCCTATAGTCTAAATGTTGGATTTTTGTTAGTTTTGCATTAATGGGAGGAAAACAGAAAATTCGTATTCTTTCCGTAAGGAAAACAAAAAACAAAAAACCTAAAAAACAGGCTGTCTCGAATCCCTAGTAATAGAATTATTTACCTTTATTCCAAGAAGTTTCTGAAAAACGTCAAAATCCACATGTGGCCTGTGCCCAGGCCAACTTAGTGGAGTTCTTGCTGTGAGACCTAAGTTTTCCTGAGGTTGTCTAAGAAAACTTGTCAGCAAGGCCTTTGGTGGTTCCATGTGTGCTAAATGTGTCTGCCAAGGTCAAGTGTGATTTCCTTACTGAAGAGCAGAAAAGGGTTGTGAAAGATTCGAAGGCATAAGCACAGTCAGAAAGCTAAATTTAAAAACGAAGATTTTTTGAGTAATGGAAGAATCAAATGGAAAAAAAAATTATACTCATCCCTTAGAATGAAACAAAGTAAATGAGTACTATTAGAATAAAAGGATGAACACTGAATAGAAAATGAGTTTAACTCTGACAAACACCTGGAGAACCGAAGAAGCATTTTGTTTATTAAATTTCCAGACAAGAAATTTTTTTTTGCATGTTGAAAATATAGAACATTTCCTATTCTAAATAAACATGATTCCTAATTTAGCGTAAACTTCCTCACACTAATTAAGAAGCTTTAAATATTATTTGTTGTGGTCAGTGAATGACATAGCTTTATCCACCTTGTTTTCCCACCAGAAATATACGTATGGCATCCGGACACTGTTAGGGAATACATTTTCACTGAGGTTCCCATGGTCTGCATCACCTATTGTTTAAAACACAATAAACTGGCAGGGAGCGAATCTATAATAAAATCATCAACAGTTGCTTGGCACCTGGAAATACATGACGTGATACAAGTACTAAGTATTTTGTAGGGCAAACTGTCAGTTTTAAACAAACCTTAAACTATTAGTGACTAGAACAGGTAGACCACTATTTCTACCTCAATTTCCTTTATTGATAGGACCAGACACAGTTTAACTATCATTGTGAACCAAATGTTTCCATATCACCCTTCAAGGGACTAACAAACCATCTTCTGCTCTCATATCTAATGAAAAGATATTCTTTCCCTCTTTCCCTCTTTCAAAAGTATGCACACACAATGCAGTTTCTTCTAAAGGGATCCATAGGAAAAAAAAAATTAAGCTTCCATCAGGAAACTAAAGTACTATTATTAGACCCTAATATCTACTCATGGACAAAAAAAAGTATATTTTAAAAATAGTTTCAGGTTTTTTGTGACTAGGCTTTCCATCTTTATGATCATTGGCCTACTTAAAAATAAAAACCCTATTAGGATTAATAAACAGTATCTGTAGGTTTTGTGGGGGTGGACAATACACTGAGTAAAATGCTTTCAATTTCTATTGTCTCCAAATACTCAATTTTATGTATTATTTCTCTCTATTAAAGTAGAATAACCAAGCCTTAATTCTTCAAGGAAGCATTAAAAAATTTTCACAATTTTATTTCAGAATACAATTAGTTTGTAGTTTATCCACCTAAGGTATTTAAATAGCTAACCAATTAGCAAAAATATCGCAGATTACATTTAGCTAAATTCAAATAGAAGTTGAGTTTAATACTTGGCTCAGTGGCCAAAATTAATTTTAAAATACTATACAAGGTATACATACATGTACAATTAAACAAAATGACAAGAACAACATACTCTTAATGAGAAGAACAGCACACAATTGAATCAAAATAAGAAAGAGAAATTGAAATTATCCTTGAAGGGTTTAGATTTTATCACTAGTTTCACTTTTTTTTTTTTTTTTAAGATTTTATTTATTTGACAGACAGAGATCACAAGTAGACAGAGAAGCAGGCAGAGAGAGAGAGGGAAGCAAGCTCCCTGCCAAGCAGAGAGCCCGATGTGGGGCTCGATTGCAGGACCCTGAGATCATGACCTGAGCCAAAGGCAGAGGCTTAACCCACTGAACCACCCAGGTGCCCCTACTTTCACTTTTATTACTGGACAATCAATGATTTTTCATTTTCAAAAGTGTCTTTGACCCACAAAATAAGAAGTTTTCAATTTATAAATACAAATACTTTATGTAGAAAATGTGGAACTTAAGTTGAGAAAACTTTATAGTCATCTCAAAGGCTTCTCATTTCAGAAATGTGATTTATTTCCTGGTCTATTTCCTACCTACATCATGGCCATAGTGAGTCATTGTTTCTCCAAACTACGTTTTTTCCCCTTCAATGAATAATCTTTCCAGTATAAATCTGATTGACCTTCTCACTTTATGTCTTTCTTCCTTCCTTTTTTCCCCAACTTGAATTATTTAAAACATTTATTTTGAGTCTCTGGGTCATCCTGAATGTGGCCATAGGCCATATGGGAAGTAGCTTTCTCTTCTGTGTAATATGACTAACATAATCAGTTAGCAGTTAATATAATACATTTCTATCATGCTTGATAATCAGAGACTTAACAAAATTAAGTGATGGTTAGGCAAATGGATTCTGGAATCAGAATATTTGAGTTCAAATCTCAGCTCTAAAACTTACTAGTTGTGTGGTCTTGGGAAAGTTGAATGACCTTTCTGAGTTTTTATTTTCTTATCTGGTAAAAGGGAAAAATACTAATACTTGGCCTAAATTACACTTGGTGAGGGAATTATAGCCTTTATGGAAACTAAGCATCAGAAAGAAGAGCTAAGACAGAAAAATACATTATTGTACTACTAATACATTAAAATGTATTAATTACCTTTTAAAAGAAATTATTACAGTAAAAAAATTAATGTACCAAACTTGCAATTAACTTGTATTATAGGTCTAGGAAAGAAGAAAACTCATGTTTGATCCATTTTATGTACACTGACAAATATTTCTATTATGTTTATTGTATGAGTATCTGTGTTCCTTTTTTTTTTTTTTAAAGATTTTATTCATTTATTTGAGAGAGAGAGAGGAAAAGTGGGGGCGGGGTAGAAGGAGAGGGAGAAGCACTGACTCCCAGCTGAGCAAGAAGCCACATGTATGACTTGATCCCAGGACCTTGGAATCATAAGCTGAGCTGAAGGCAGATACTTAACCAATTGAGCCAACCAGGTGCCCTCTGTGTTTCTTTTTTTGAGTACCTTTGTGGAAATAAGATTAAAAAAAAAGTGTAAATGGAATTTTAGCAATTTATTTTTCATGTCTTTCTTCTATCTAGCATTCCTAAAATAAATTATCTGTTATATAAAAAAACAGTGAGTATCTTCACTTTTAAAAAAAATATATTTTTTATTAACATTTAATGTATTATTAGCCCCAGGGGTACAGATCTGTGAATCACCAGGTTTACACACTTCACAGCACTCTCCATAACACACACCTTCCCCATATCTTCACTTTTTTAAGTGCTTATTTTCTTTGTTAAGAAAAATTCCATAAGTAATTTTTCAGCTTAAAAAATGTAAATACGGGGTTGCCTGGGTGGCTCAGTGGGTTAAGCCTCTGCCTTTGGCTCAGGTCATCTCAGGGTCCTGGGATGGAGCCCTTCATCAGGCTTTCTGCTTAGCAGGGAGCCTGCTTCCTCCTCTTTCTCTCTCTCTCTGCCTGCTTCTCCGCCTACTTGTGATCTCCTTTCTCTGTCAAATAAACAAATAAAATCTTTAAAAATGTAAATACGGATAAACAATACTGAGGAAAGTACTACCACATTTCCTAGAACCCTCAGATAACTACTTTTTAACAATTAAGCCTATCTACTGTAGGTATGTTTTATATTAATAAGATCTACATATGCATTCTGTAGTCTGGCAATTGCTTTGCCTAGCACAATGCGAGGCCTATAGTAGAGGCATAATAAATATTTTAGTGAGTAAATGAACAAGCAGAGGAAGATTCTTTTGTGAAAATATTTGATCGAGTTTATTTAAAAAGCAAGATTCTTACTGGAATTATTTTATATATTCAGATCCATTTGGTAAAGAAATGCATATTTACTACAGTGAGCTTTGCATTAAGGAACAAAAAAATACCTCTCCATTTATATATATGTCTTTGATATTTCACAGTGACGGTTTTCATGTTCTTCAAATATATTTGAGGAATTTTGATTTTTTAATTGAAGTTATGAAGGAATATATGGCTGTAATAATAGCAATAGTGGTTATTTTGCCTTAATAAGAGTATTTCTGGCATTTTTTTATACAGTGTGATGTTGGTTTTGGTTTCAGGAAGATATTGTTTAATGTACTAATAAAGAATATTTACTCAAATTTTATTATGGATTTTTACAAGGAATTACTTTTTCTGGCTAATCAAGATTACCATTTTTCTTCTCTGATCTATTAATGGGATAAATTCAATTAATCCATTCCTTAATGTTAAGTTATCTTAGCATTCTTGGAAGTAGTTAAAAATAATTACTTCCTGGTATTTTATTTAAGAACTCGATAATATTTATATGTGATAATGTTCTTTGGTTTTTCATTTCTCTCTGTGATCTCTCTCAGGTTTTGACAGCAAACTTATGCTAGCTTCAAAAAATGAATTGGAAAACTCTCCATTTAACTTTATGATCCAGAAGAAAAATTTAAATAGCATAAATATAAGGATTATTTCTACTTGAAAGATGAGATAGGGCTTCTGAGTGGAATAATCTGTATCTGTTATCTTCTTCTGTAGCAGACTTAAAATATATATATATAACTTCTAATTTTGAGATAATTGTAGAGTCACACAAAGTCATAAATGATTTACAGATAGCCCACGTAATATTTATGCAGTTTTACCATGGTACAATCTTGCAAAACAATAGATCAATATCACTACCAATATATTGGCATTACTATAGTCAAAACACAGACCATTGCCATTACCATAAAGACCATTCATCATTTACATTACCCTTTATAGCCACACCTACTTCCCTTCCCTCCCCACTTTAACTCCTAACAACCACTAGTATGTTTTACCTTTCTATAGTTTTGTCATGTTAAGAAGTTATATAAATGGACTCATATGGGTTGTTACCCCTTGTAATTGTTTGTTTTTTTTCCCTTCTCACTATAATTCTCTGGAGAGTCACCTAATAACAATCTTAGTTCCTTTGTCTTTCCATATAAATTCTTGCTTATTCTAAATAATCTAGCTGTAAAAAATCCTACTGGTGTTTTCACAGAGACTGTATTAAACTTAAATATTTATTTAAGGACTACTGGAATCTTTACTATGTCGTCTTCTAATCCATGTAATGTAGTATCTTTCCCCAAACTTTGATTTCTTTCATCAGTGTTTTGTATTTCCCAGCATACAAATTTTATATACATTTTGTTGATTTGCACTTAAGTATTTCTTTACAAATGACACTGTATTTTAAATTTTGAGGTTCACATGTTCATCGGTGGTATATAGAAATATAACTGATTTTTGTATGTTTACCTTGCATCCTGTGACCTTGTTGAACTTACTTATTATCAAGGAATTTTTTTGTAGATTCTTTGAGATTTTCTACATTGACAATTATGTCATTTACAAATAGAGACAGTTTAAGTTCTTCCTTTTCAATCTGTGTGCTTTTTATTTCTTCTTGCATTATTGCATTGGCTATAACTTTCAGTATGCTGCATTGTTTAGAAGTGGTGACCAGAAGTCCTTGCATTTTGCCAATCTTTGGGTGAAAGCCTTCAGTCTTTCAGCCATAAGAATAATGTTAGCTGTAGGTTTTTGTAGATCTCTATCAAGTTGAGAAAGTTCCTCTCTATTTCTATTTTTCTGAGAGTTTTCATCATGAATGGGTGTTAAATTTTGTCAAATACTGTTGACTGATTAGTTGACATGATTAGAAGATTTTTCTATTTAGCCTGTTAATATGGTGGATTATCATGACTGCTTTTCAAATACTGACCCAGTCTAACTTGACTGGAATAAATCCCATTTGACCATGGTGTCTAATACTTTTTGTTGTTATGTTGCTGAATTCTATTTGCTAGTTTTTAATTTTTTATTTTAATTTTTTATTGTATTAGTTTCAAATATTTTATTTATTTATGAAATAAATTATTTATTTATTTATTTATTTAATTAATTTATTTATTTATATATTCATGAGTGGGCAGTGCAGAGGTAGAAGGAGAAAGACAAGCAAACTCCCAGCTGAGTGTGGCCCTCATGGGCCAATCCCCAGGACCCTGAGATCTTGACCTGAGCTGAAGTAGGACACTTAACTGACTGAGCCACCCAGGTGCCCTGCTAATATTACTAGTATTTTGTTAAGGAGTTTTGCACTTGTATCTGTAATGTTTATTGATCTATAGTTCTGTTTCTCTTTTTGTTTTCTTTGTATTTTCTTTGTCATATTTTGGTATCAAGATAATATTGGTTCATAAAATAAATCAGAAATTACTCTCTCCTCTTCTGCTTTTTCTTTTTTTTTGGGAAGAGATTGTACAGAAATTGTGTTATTTTTTCTTTAAATGTTTGGTAGAATTCCCCAGTGAAACCATCTTGACCTGGACATTTCTTTTTTGAGATGTTTAAAATTATAAATTCAATTATGGAGGTTTATATTTTTGAGTAAAAGGGTTTATTTTGTTTTTTGTTTTTTTAAATCTAAGCTGACAAATTTATATGTGCAATGTTGTTCATAGCAGTCTCTAATTATCCCCTTGGTATTTACAGGTTGTGTAGTAGTATCTCCTGCTTAGCTCCTAACATTGATGATTCATGCCTTTTCTTTTCTTTTTTTTTTTTTTAAAGATTTTATTTATTCACTTGATAGACAGAGATCACAAGTAGGTGGAGAAGCAGGCAGAGAGAGACGGGGGGAATAGGCTCCCCTCAGAGCAGAGAGCCTGATGCGGGGCTCGATCCCAGGACCCTGAGATCAAGACCTGAGCTGAAGGAAGAGGCCCAACCCACCGAGCCACCTGGGCACCCCCATGTCTTTTCTTTTGTTAGTTTTGCTAGATATTTGTCAATTTTATTGACTTTTTCAGAGATAGCTATTGTTCTGTTGATATTCTCTATTATTTTTCTGTTTTCATTTTTATTTATTTCTCCTCTCCTCTTTATTATTTCCTTCCTTCTGCTTGATGTGTGTTTATTTCATTCTTCTTTCTCTGGGTTCTTGAGGTGGGAGTTTAAATTATTGATTAGTGACTTTTCCTCTCTTCTAGCATAAGCAGTTAGTGCCATAAATTGCCCTCTCAATACTTTTTAGCTGGATCTCATAAATTTGACATGTTGTGGTCCCATTATCATTGAGTTCTATGTATTTCTTTGATTTTTCTTTAGATTTCCTTATGACCATGGATTATATAGAACCATGTTGGTTAGTTTCTAGTAGGAGTTTTTTCTGTTATCTTTCTCTTATTGATTTCTAATTAGCTTTCAATTACTTAACCTGAGTTTTAAAAAATACATTAAACGATGACAATAATAGTACTTACAGTGTTGTTGTGAGAATTAACTGAGTTAACACTTAATGCCTGGCATATAAATACTTAATACATTTTGTTATTGTTATTTTAAAAAGATTTTATTTATTTATTTAAGAGAGATAGAGAGCACAAAGGAAGAATGGGAGGGAAAAACAGACTCCCTGCTGAGCAGAGAGCCCATGTGAGACTTGATCACAGGACTCTGAGATCATGACCTGAGCTGAAGGCAGACGCTTAACCAACTGAGCTACCTGGGCACCTGTTATTGTTGTTTGTAATAATTAAGATCTTAAACACACTGTTTTGGAGAATAGAAAAAAAAAGAGAAAGCCCTTTTGTTTATTTACTAAGGATGTTTTTAACTTTGATGCCAAAGCTGGCAAAAAAGAGTATGTGAAATTAAAATTATAGATGCAGGTAGTTATAAATATAGATACACAAATTCTAAAGAAATTACTTTTAAATTATTTCAGTGTGTATTAAACAATAATAATAATAATTCATGAGTAAAATGGTTTCCAAAATCAAAAAATATCTACCACTTAAATACACCACAGATTAAATTTAAAAAAGAATATTAATAGATGTAGAAGCATTTAATGAAATTCAGAAATCATACTTAAAAAAACAAGCCAACAACATAAGAGCAAAAAATAAATTCCTAAACCTGATAAGGAGTTTTTATAAAAAGCTTAACAAGAATAATTCATATGGTAGTGTAACATTTTCATTAAAGTCAGAAAGGCAAAAACATTTTGATTCTTCAACATTATACTAGAGAGCTTAGGTGATGAAATAATAAAATGAGAATAAAATTAGAGAAGAAGAAACAACATTGTTAGTATATGATGGATTGTATAAATAAATCTAAGATTTTATAGGGAGGTTCTTAAAACTTTAAAAAAATGCTGTGTTGTGATTGTATTAAATATCAATGTATGAAAATCAATAGTTCCTTTTATATGAGGAATAGTAAATTAGAAAAGAAGAAATAAACACAATGAAAACACAAAAAAACACAATAAACACAAAACTATAAACACAATAAAAGCTTTTATGAACTTTGAGAGGACAATTTAGAAACTACTGATAGGGGCATATGTGTGGCTCAGGTGGTTAAGCATCTGCCTTCAGCTCAGGTCATGATCCATGGTCCTGGGATCCAGCCCCACATTGGGCTCCCTCCACAGTGGGGAGTCTGCTTTTTCCTCTCCTTCTGCCCCATCCTCCGCTCATGCTCTCTCTTTCTCTCTCTCTCTCTCACTCTTTATTTCAAATAAACAAATAAAATCTTAAAAAAAAGAAACTACTCATAAACATAAATGGAGGGAAGTGCAAAGACAGAGGCAAAATGACAGAGATGTGTTTGCAAGCACAAAAGATATGTAATATGTAATGCTGAGAAAAGCAATCAACAAAAGTTACAAAATTAGATTTACTGCAAATGCAACTTGGAAAAAAAGACTATAATATTTGTTTTAGGATTTCCTTGTAAAATTACTCATTTACTCATGCATTCATTTGATTAGTAATTTTGAGTCCCTATTATGCACATGCTTATTAGGGATGGTTCTAATTGCATATATTTAGTATGCTCTAATATGTTCAGTGCCAAATTGGTGGGGAACACAAAGAAAAAGAGAGTTTTATAGTAATCCTGGTTAATACGGAATTGATGAGGCAGCCCTTGGATTAAATTTCTTCTGCCCAATGAAGGGGTACATGTGACCAGAAAAATCTGAGCCTCTTATACTTGGAAATGCTTGTTCTAGAAAAATTTAATAATTTAAGGTAACAGATATTAATTTTTTTTCCTTTAAGAACCTCCAGTATTTTGAGAAGTTGACATTGATAACTCATATTAGTCACTTCATTGATATCATTGATTTGTGAACAAGGCTTGTTTCCATCCCTTTTACTACCAGATTGTGGTACAGGTCAGGGATCATTGGTCATATAAAGGAAAAGCAAATGTGGATATTTAGATTGCCAACCTTAGCATTTCCCATTCTGGTAAACTCGGTGGGTGATATTATTAGACTTGAGCCAAAATGCAGAGACTTGCTTCCAAATATCTTGCCCCAAAATTAAGATAATAGAGGAGCTATTTTCTTTGGTTTCCTTTCACAATTGCTTTGGGTTTTGTGTTTGTTTGGATAAAAACACCAAGGATCATTCTATCATTTGGTTAAAACATATTTCTTTCAGAATCCCTTCCTCCCCCAGATGCAGAAAGTAACCCTAAGTTAGTGGAATAAATCTAGGAAAAAAACAACTTTTGTCACCTCTTTGTCAGGTTGAAAACAAAGGTCTGTGTGAAGCTCATTACTCCCGAGCTGTATTAATATCGTTCTTTTTTGTTTATTTAAATTTTTTAATTTAAATTCAGTTAGCCAACATCATTAGTTTCAGATGTAGAGTGCAATAATTCATCAGTTGCTTATATACCCAGTGCTCTTCACATCATCTGCCTTCCTTAATGCCCAACACCCAATGACCCCATCCCCCACCCACTTACCCTCCAGGAATAAGTTTGTTTCCTAGAGTTAGAGTCTCTCATTCAGTTCCACAAAGTAGACACTTTTTTTACAAACACCAATTTCCTCTGGACCTCTTGATATTCTATTAAATGAAGTTACTTTATTCCTTTGTAACACTTTATCTACATGACAAACATTCTCTTTTTATACAATGATTTAAATAGAATTTAAGATTGAGCTATATGAGGTGACCATTTTTTAGGTAAATAAGTGTAATATATTAGCAATTTCACATATGGTTTAATCTAACACATTTTTTTTGAATTTCATAGCAATATGGTATAGCAGTAACATCCTTTCCCCAACTTAAAAAAATCCATATTGTCTTTATTAGTTGGCCATAATGTTTAATGATATCCTCACACTGTGTGAGGAATAAATCAAGTAAATTTTCAAGCAGTGTAACTTTTACTACGGTCTGAAGTGTCTTAGATAACAGCAGAATTGATCTCATATGTGATCCTTCAATTATAGCAAACAGAAATTGAAGTACTGAATGCTAATTCAGCCTCTCTTGGAAAGAGGGTTCAACTAATGTACCCATTCTGTACAGACTCAGAATTTCAGAACAGAAAGGAACCTCAATGGTCATTAATTCATACACACACACACACACACACACACACACACACATATTTATTTATTTACTTTTTTTTTTTTTTTTTTTTTTTTTTTGCAAATAGAGCACAATTCCAAGAGTTGGGAGTGGTCATTGAAAAACTGTGGTTATTTAGTTAGTTGGTGGCAACACTAAATCTGGATCTGGGTCTCCTGCCCATTGATCTGCACAGCTTTTCATTACATCTAACTCTTTTCATCCATTTGCTAAATCCATTAACTGGATATGTCTGTATTACAGCTTGTGTCCATTTATAGTGTTTGTTATTCACAATAATCTGGCAATTTACATCAGTGACATAACCTGTTTATTTTATTAAAAATGGTTAGATTTATTCTAATCAACTGAAGGGTAGAAGCACATCAGATTCTAACTCCACTGGTTTTTCACAATGACCCTCTCAAATTCTACCTACCTCCTCCACTATATGCCATTCTTTTATACAATCCTGATTTTATAGTCAATAGCATCTACTTTTAAATACTTAATAATGTCAATCTGTTTATATAAATTATTCCAAGAAACATTGTAGTTCACAGAGATCTTACTCCTCCTCTCAACTCAGAACAATTTGTGTGTGTATGTGTGTAGTCAGTGAATTATTCATTTAGTACACTGGAATTATTGCATTATTTTTCGTAGCTTTTTATATGTTTATAGTTATTTCCATAAATAGTATAGATTGTGACCTCCTTGGCAATGGACTCAGTCATATATTTTAAAGGGCTTTTTTATGTTAGGTCAGTGATATATGTATGTTGATTGATAAGCCACAATTAATCTAACCAAATCAAATTTTCATACTTGTCCCACCCACAATCCCATTCTATTATTGAAATAGAAAAAAATCAATGAGACTAACGTTAAGTTAACCATTTTTACTTATTCAGTTTTTCTACACAGGTTTTAGGATTGAAGGTGCATGAACATCTCCTCATGGGGTAGAAGATAAGCAGCCTGAGGCTGAGAACAAGAGGACAGAATTTCATCAAGGAATTCTTTTAAAGGGAGAACAGTAGATGAACAGTAGGGATGACAAATGCATTTTCTATTAATTGACTTATTGATTGCTGATGAGGTCATGAGAGTTTCAAGGGGTCTAGAATGAGGAAGTATTCATGATAACCTCCAAGATACTAGCTTTGCATGGGGACATGCTTAGAGAAAGAAAAAAACCCTATTTCTTCATGTTGGTAGCTGATAAACTTTGTATTCATTCATTTAACGAATATTTTTGGGCCTCTAATTTTTTTTCCTAAATTCCCCGAGTTTCTTCTTTTTTACTCTGAGAGATATATTTTCAGATGACTCTATTTGATATCTGTTTTTTTAAAAAAGAAAAAGTTACTTTTCATGATCATTTAGTCTGTCTTGCTTTTTAGTAGGTTCTCTTTCTTGTAAACACTGATATATCTCCAACGTCATATTTCAAACTCTCAACACTATTCCATCATCATGTCCCTAATATTATTTATTTTTATTTTGTTCTCCTGAGAATGTTTTTAACACATGTTTCTAAGGCTGCATCAGCTTCCATTGTTTTACATGTATATTCTTGTCAACTAATGGAAAAGCCAAGTCAGCTAAAAATTAAAAAAATATATAATTATTTTGCTGATTTAGAAATTGGTATAGCTAATTTAATTTGTTGTTTGGATGACTAGATTCTCTTGACAGCCAAACCAGCCAGGCATATACAAATCTTAGAAATTAGAACTGGCGTAGACAGTAGCATTGCCACTGTCTAGTCAAAACACTTACTCTGCAGTCAAGAAAACTGAAGTGTAAGAGGTGAATGAGAGTGTTCAAGGTCTCACTCTTAATTTATGTCTCTCTGCATGGGTTGTCAAGAGAAAGCTTAAACTAACAAGCTTCATTTCTTTGATTCTCATCAATGTTCCCTCTTTTGCCATTAATAAACTTTGAAGAAAGGGGACCAAAAAAATGTCCAGAAGAGAGGTATCATCGGAGAGCCTTTCTGCTTGCTTATTCCTGTTTATTTCTTTGAAAATTATATTATGACATTCTCATTACTTCTGTCCCTTCCTTTTTTCCTGTAATTAGTGATGATCCAAAATTGCCTTTCACACACTGAGTACTACTCTCGTTCACCCACCCACATCTAATTATTTTTTTTTTCCTTTTCCTCTCTTGTCAAGTTAACAGTGTCTGTCGATATTTTTAGAGGACAAATCATGTGTGAAGCAAGACGATTTTTAAAGTTCCTGGCACAATAGATGATCATTCCAAATATTTGTACAATACATGCTGTGCTTCATGGATGGCTGCTGATAATTATGTTGAGGTCAATAAGCAAGGTTTCCCTCCAAGGCACAGATTGGGATTCAAAAACATTTGATAGAGACAATTGAATTGGAAAGGATGATGGAATTTGTTGCAATTAAGCTGAGCAAAGCATTGAAATGAGATCCAGATAACACTGTTACAGTCCATTACTATCTGTGAGGAGATCAAGATTGTTTATAACACAAATTATTCAAACGCATTCTATTAGGAAAAACTTCCTACAGAGTATGGAGATTTAAGAAATCATAATCTTTTCTTCATACTGAAAATGTTAAAAGGTCAAAACACTGTAAAGATTGTGATATATGTGATTTAGGATAGTTGGGAAGGAAAAAGAGAGAACACTAGCCTGCATCTGCCCTCCACAGAGTTTGATGTTTTTCTTTTCAACTGCTTGAGAAAGTGCTTGGCAGTTACTTTTTCCTGAATTACTATGACAGAAGCATTGCCTGTTAAATGTATCCCAACTGAGTAGCATTGAACTGTTGGTGCAATAGTTACCTATCTCTTTTCTAGTAACTCAATATTTTGGCTTCAGTAATAAATAATGCCTTATTTTGGGGGAATATCTCATTCTTTCACAAGCTTTATTTAACTGTGTCCTGTCACCTTAGAGAGGCAGGCAATGAGTGTACAAAGGAAAAGCTGTGTAAAGGGTGATAAGTTCTTTATCACAAGACTTTCATACTTTGTATGTCAGACTCCTACTGTATCTTGAAGATTAGAAGCTGACAAACTCTGTTATAGAGAAAGAATAAAAGAATAGTAGGGAGCACTTGGGTGGTGCAGTCAGTTAAGCATCCAACTCTTGGTTTATGTTCAGGTCATGATCTCAGGGTTGTGAGATCAAACCCTGCTTGGGGCTCTGCACTCAGAAGATTCTCCTTCTCCCTCTCCTTCTGTTCCCTGCACCACCAACCCCTCCCCCCCCGCCACTGTCTTTCTCTCTCCCCCCGCCCTCAAATAAATAAATAAACCTTTTTAAAAAAGAATAGTAGAGTTTGAACGGGCATCAGAGAAAATTTTATTTTAAAAAGTTCTACAAATGAGAAACTAAGTCGTCAAAAGCTAAATGACTTGCTCTTTTTTTCCGAAAATTCTTCTCTTATTGCTGGACTTTTCGAGGTTACCCTGATTTCTATATTCTGAAACTAAAGACTATGTTACCCCCGACCAAGCCTAGTGATGAGTATTAAGGAGGGCACATAATGCATGGAGCACTGGGTGTGGTGCAAAACAATGAATCTTGGAACACTGAAAAAATAAAACAAAAAAGAAAAGAAAAGAAAAGAAAAGTTAAAGACTATGTCACATTAACAATGTTTTAACTACCTTCCTACTTAAATACTAATAACTGGCGTGCATTATCTACCAGTCAGGTACTGAAAGACCGTGCCACACATCATCTCAGTTACTGTTCAGTATAATCTTCTGAGGCTTGTGCTTAATTTGGCAGATTTGGAAACAAGGCTCAGGTCAATAACTGCACAAAATCACACAGGTAGCCAACCCTGGAACCAGCCTTTGAACCATAGTAGTTTGAGTCCAGATGTCATACTATACTAAAAGAGAACCCATGTAGGTAGGCGCTAGCTACATTAAATAGTAGCATATATACACCTGGTATACCTGGGTGGCTCAGTCGGTTAAATATCTGACTCTTGATTTCAGCTCAGGTCTTGATCTCAGAGTCGTGGAACCAAGGCCAGTGTTGGGCTCTGAGCTCAGCAGAGCCTGCTGGAGATTCCCTCTCCTTCCCACCCCCTGCAACTCTCTTTCTGTCTTTAAAATAAGTAAATAAAATCTTAAAAAAATAGTAGTATGTATGCTTAACAAATGTATATGTATTGTGTGTGTGTGTGTGTGTGCACGTGTGTATATATTTATATTTATATTTGTATTTCCTTGGCCTGACAGAGCTATAGAATTAGTTGAGGGCTGGATATTTCCCTAAATATCCTTAAAAATATTACCAGAAATATTAAAAGGTGTTTGGAATAGTGGATGAATCATAATAAATGCACTAGGTATGTGTTGAATAATGGAAAGAAAGACAAGTAATAAGTGCTAAGTTAGTAGTATAGGTGATAGCTTCCATTTAAGGTTAGAGGAAACAGAAAGTATGCTTTTCCTGAAAACGTAAATTAAAGTACATTTTAAAAATATCATGATGAGAAAACACTGGCCTTGCGTAGTCTAATAAAATAACACAAAAATCATCAAACTGAGAGACTCACATCTTTCTCAGTATATTATTTTTGACAGTGACAAAAATGACTTTTTAACAGCAAGTGAGTGCTGGTTAATAAGCAATGTATTAAAAAAAAAAAAAAAAAAGTTGGGCGCCTGGGTGGCTCAGTGGGTTAAGCCTCGGCCTTCAGCTCAGGTCATGATCTAGGGGTCCTGGGATCCAGTCCTGCATCAGGCTCTCTGCTTGGCAGGGAGCCTGCTTCCTTCTCTCTCTCTCTCTCTGCCTGCCTCTCTGACTACTTGTGATCTCTCTCTGTCAAATAAATAAATAAAATCTTAAAAAAAAAAAAAAAAGCAATGTACTCAGGTATCTATTCATCTTATACTTTAAGTGACATGAAAGTAAAGACCATGTTTGGGGCACCTGGGTGGCTCTATTGATTAAGCATCTGCCTTTGGCTCAAGTCATGATCCCGGGGTCCTGGGATCCAGCCCCTAATTAGGAGCCATGCATGGAGGCCCACATCTGGCTCCCTGCTTTTCACTCTCATTGTACCCCTCCCCCTGCTTGTGCTCTTTTGCTCTCTGTTTCTCTCTCAAATAAATAAATTAATTAACTAATCTTTAAAAATAAAAAAGAAAGTAAAGACCATATTTCATAAGCTTGATTATCCAACATAAGTCAAAATCTTAAGCACATAATTGGGTGTAATAACATTTATAGATTTGAACTGAGATTATAAATTTCTCATGTGTAAATTCAAACTTTCTGAGATCATTTTCAAAAATATCTCTAAGGGATATAAATTTCTTATGTTGAACATACTCAATTGAAACAGAGCTTATTTTTATTTGTATTTCTTAGCCAAATATCCTCAGATGTTTCATTCTGTTGTAGGCTCACCAAATGCTTTTTTAAAAATAATCTTATAAACTTCTGTTATAGATTTTTTGTTTCTTTTACTTTCTTGTCACCATTTTAAAACTTTTTTTTAGAATTATCCACATTTATGGAAGTTTTTAATCTGAGTAACTGTAGTCTATTTAATACTATGACATATATCTTAATTTGTATAGTATTTTATACTACTTGTTAATAACTCTCAAAAAGTATATGTATGTGTTTCACAATCCCACGTTTCAAGATAGACTACAAAGTGTAGTAATAAAAACAGTATGGCATTGGCACAAAAATAGACAGATAGATCAATGGAACAGGTTAGAAAGCCCAGAAATAAACCCATGATTATATGGCCAATTTACCTTCAATAAAGTAGATGAGAAAATGAAATAGGAAAGACAGTCTCTTCAGTAAATGGTGTTGGGAAAACTGGACAGCCTCATGCAAAGAATGGAACTGGACCACTTTTTATACACAAAATAAACTCAAAATGGATTAAAGACCCAAACGTGAGACCATAAAAGTTCTACAAGAGGGCACATGCAGTAATTTCTTTGACATCAGTTGTAGCAACTGTTTTCTAGGTATGCCTCCTGAGGCAAGGGAAACAAAAGCAAAAATACACTCTTAGGACTATATCAAAATATAAAGCTTCTGCACAGCAGAGGAAACTATCAAAGGAAACTACAGAATGGGAGAAAATATTTGCGAATGACATATCTGATAAAGGCTCAGTATCCAAAGTATATAAAGAACCTATCCAACTCAACACCATAAAAAAAAAAAAAATCAAATAACCCAATTTAAAAATGGGCGGAATACATGAACAGATATTCTCCAGAGAAGAAATACAGATAACCAACAGACACATGAAAATATGCTCAACATCACTCATCATCAGGGAAACACAAATCAAATCTTCAAAACTAAAATGAGACAGCACCTCACACCTGTCAGAATGGCTTAAAAGAAAAACCCACGGAACAAGTGTTAGTGAGAATGTGGAGAAAAAGGAACCCTCATGCACTGTTGGCGGCAGCTGGTACAGCCACTGTGGAAAACATTATGGAGGTTTCTCAAGAAATTAAAAATTGAACTATCATATTATTCAATAATTTCACTGCTGGGTATTTATCCAAAGGAAATGAAAATATTAATTTGAAAAGATCATGATTATTGGGGCATTATTTACAATAGTCAACATATGGAAGCAGCTCAAATGCCATCGATAGAAGAATGGATAAAGAAGATGTGGCATGTATCTACACAATGTAATATTATTTGCCATAAAAAGAATGAAATTTTGTCATTTGCAACAACGTGGATGGTGCCAGAAAATATAATACTAAGGGAAATAAGTCAGTCAGAGACAGGCAAATACCATATGATTTCACTGATGTGTGGAATTTAAGAAGTGAAACAAATGAGCAAATTAGAGACAATCCAAAAAACAGACTCTTAACTATAAAGAACAAATTGATGTTTACCAGAGGGCAGTTGGGTGGGGAGATATGTGAAGTAGGTGAAGGGGATTAAGAGTATACCTATCACCATGAGCACTGAGTAATGTGTGGAATGGTTGAATCACTATCTTGTACACTTCCAACTAATTTAATACTGTGTATTAACTATATCAAAATTTTTAAAAAGCATATGTATGTTTTTTTTTTAATATAGAATTGTCCTCACACTAAAGGCATAAGTCGAATTTTGCTGTGTGAGTAATTCTTTTAGACAATTGGCATACTATTGTTTATCACAAAACAGTAAATCACTAACGGGTTTTAACCTCATTGATTTCTTGAGGTTACCTTATGTCTGACATCTTTCCAAAGACCAGCTTATGTATTGAATGAATGTAGTTCTTTTAAAGACATTTTAAGGACATTTTGTCTCTTATCTTGTATAAGATTTCCTTTATTATTTAAATACAGTCATTTAATATAGATGCTTTGTGGTCAAAAAAAATTTTTTTAAAGGAAACATCTGTTTTTCAAGCCTTTCTGCATAAACTTGACCTAGATGGGTAAGAACTTGGTCACTCACAGTTGCTGGTTACCTCCAAGGCAGAATAGCTTGTAAGAGAACAATGTAGAGTAAAAAGGTAATAGCCAGAAAGGCCTGATTAGCCTTGTTAGAAGTAAAAGCTCTGATTTTTTATCCACTGCAACTTCATGACAAAAATAATGTAGTCAGATAATTATTTTGAAAGATGTGGAGCATATGTGTATATATATCTACTAGAGTACAATAAGTCTCAGCAAGTACAAAGTAACTTTTTTGAAGAAAAAAATAGTTTAAATTTATATTTTCAAACATCTGTTCTGTATTGACATTCCATGTCACTTTTTCTAAAATACTGCTCATTCTACACTCCCATTCAAAGGCTTCATTTTAGTTTATAATATAAAGTACAAATACCTTAACCTGGTATTGAAAGTAAAATCTATTTAAGCCTACCTTTACAATTTTACTTTTGTCATTCCCATTAAAGAAACTTTTATATGCAAGCCACATTCTTTGACTTTCTCTCAAATAAGTCTTTATTTTTGCTCTTTCTAAACATTTACTTTCTTTTTTCTGTGCTTATTATAGCTCAGAATGACCTTTCTCTCCTTTCTTGGAACTCATGGTGCTTATTCATTTCTTTGCTAATCAAATGTTTTCCTGATAAAGAGTGTCTTGTGATTAAAGGGGTCTTGCCTTGAAAAATAAGGAATGACAATTGCAGTGTTTAGTTCGTTTGTCAATGAGGAACTGTGTGATCCTGGCAAGTCAATCAAACTTCTCTAGGTTTCCGGTTTATAATATCTAGGTAAACATTTTAGTGATCTTTACACAAACCTCTACCATTCTAAACATCTGTGTTCTGTAAAACCATGAAATGCTCAGATTTGCTGCTCTTCCAAGAAATATTAATTAATATAATGGCAGTTATCACTTTGCACCCAGTGGACTGGAAAAATCTATGTTTTCACATTTATGTCTGGCTGAGACATGATGAAAATCATTGTCATTTATTCCTGGTGGAAATGTTAAGTCTTTCAGCCTTTATCAATATATGTGTGTATTTGTGTGTATCATTCAACCAAGAAATGAAAAGCTCAATATTTAAACATTTATATACATGATGTTAATTGCTGCATCCTTAATATCAGAATTGCTGCTCAAAGGAGCAAACAAGCAAATAAGACCTGATAGGGGAAAAGAGTGTGCCCGTCAACACGTCAAATAGATTTATGCTTAATTCAAACCTTTATGAATAAATGCATTAGAGTTATAGGAGATGACTTGTGAGAAGTGAAAAAAAGTGCAGAAAAACACTGAAAGAGCAGGATTTATGGGATGTAATCACAGGAATTATTTCTTACCTATGGCCGTTCTTATGCACTGTTTAGTAGAGCTCTAGAATTTTGGCTATTGGATAAAATATAGGGTAAACTCATAGTTTACTGCTCACTACTGAATAGTAAAACATCTTTAAATCATTTTAGTGTAAAAAAGACTTGGTTCAGTATTAAAGACTTCATTCAAAATTAAAGCTTCTCTTCTCCCTAAGTCTGGTTTGATGCCAAAGAGGAAGCTAACTACCTTCCTGTGTTTCTACCCTTCCTCCCACAATCATTTAACATCAGTTTCTGGCTCCTCCAGAATCAAAGAAGTACTGGTAGAAGAAGGGAGGAAGGGAAAAAAAAGGTACAGGATCAGGAAAGATATTATGTGACTAAGTTAGCCTGAGTTGGCACTCTCTGGACTTGGTGGATGTTTGAGGCTGACTCTACTTCTAATACAGAGTCTGCAGATTCTTTGGAGAGCTAGACATGTCTCCCTGCAATTCACTTGACTTGGGCTGATGTAACTCTTTTGTCTGGTAGTTTCTAACTGCTTCCTAGTTCCCTGAGCATCTGATGGTGCATTTCAGCCTCCCTCTGCTGAGACACCACTCTAGAGAGCCCTCTTAGGCAGGACTTTTAATAACTTCACCCCAACTTTCTCTTCTGTGGCCCACATCTTTGCCCATAGGAAAGATACACTTTTGGTCTTTTGATAGGCCACAGTTAATTCCCAATAATGACCTACTCTCCTACCAAGCCTCTTTTAGTAATTCACTCACTTTTTAACTCTGTAGGCACTGGGGTCATGTATCAAACTCTCCAAATAATTTCTTTTCTTTGTCTTTTTCTTTTTTTTTTTTTAAGATTTTATTTGTATTTATTTGAGAGAGAACATGAGTGGAGAGGGGAGGGACAGAGGGAGATGAAGATGCAGATTTCCCACTGAGCAGGGAGCCTCAGATGGGACTCTATCTCAAGACCCTGGGATCATGACCTGAGCTGACGGCAGATGCTTAACTGAATGAGCCACCCAGGTGCCCCACTAAAGAACTTCTTTGAATTTTCTCTCATTAGACTTAAGGTGAAGAGTAAGTCCTTCCACCTAGTGATCTTACAGGATCAGGAATTGGCTCTCCACAAACTGATAAGCTCTCTCCAACAAAATCCTCTCTTCAGTCTCCGACTCTGGTGTCTTTAACCACAATTCTTTTATCTTGAAGACACGTTTGGGAAATGGTCTAAAATTTGCTTTTCAGTACTCTACTTTGCACATTCCATCTAGATGATCAAATAGTCAGACCTCAGGCAAAACTGAGATATGATCAAATTGTCAGGCCTCGGGCAAAACTGAGATAGTTACCTTTTGGGGGGGTGTAAGTTTTGAAATTTATTTTATTTTTTTTTAAATTAACATATAATGTATTATTTGCTTCAGGGGTACAAGTCTGTGAATCATCAGTCTTACACAATTCACAGCACTAACCATAGCACATACCCTCCCCAATGTCCAAAACCCAGCCACCCTATCCCTCCTCCCTCCCCCCCCAGCAACCCTCAGTTTATTTCCTGAGATTAAGAGATAGTTACCTTTTAATGTGTTCCATATAATCCCATTTTACATATATATTATTTATCTATTGTTGCCAGAACCATATTACCAGTAGTTTAGTGGATTAAAACATGAGTTTTCTTGAGTTTCTGCAACAGGAGTCTGGGCATGGTTTAACCGAGTCCTCTCGTCAGGGTCCTAGAAGTCAGCAATCAAGGTGTCAGCTGAGGCTGGGGTCTTATCTGAGGCTTGACTAGGGAAGGAGTCACTTCTCAGCTCATGTTGCTGGCAGTATTTGATTCCTTGTGAGTTGGTGGACTGAGAGCCCAAGTTTCTCTCTGATTGTCAGCTGGCAAATGCCCTCAGTTCCTTGCCATGTGAGTTTTTCCAATATGGCCTCTTGCTTCTTCAAAATCAGCAACAGAGAGACAAGCTTTCATCAAGATAGGCATTATAATTTTATGTAATATAATCACATACATATAATCATGTACCCCAATCACCTTTGCTATATTCAATTTACTAGAAGCAAGTCATAGGTCACACCCTTACTCAAGGTGAGGGAATTATACGAGGGTGAGAATATCAGGAATCTCAGACAGCCTGTCTGTCACAGCATAGTAAACAATGAAAAAAATCAGATATATGTGTGTGTCTGCCTGTGAGCATAGCTAATATGTGTATAAAATTACATGACAAGGGATATAGCACAGGCAAAGACACTAGGCATTGATATGAGTCATCTCAGAGAAGGATATTAGGATGTGTTAGTAAAATAAAGAAGAGTAGAAGGAGAGAGGAAAATAAAAAAGATAGAAAAAGAAAAATATATTAATTTTAAAATAAGCATGCATATGATTATATTTATTAATTTATAAAATACATACACATGAACTATAGATATTCACCTATGAATTATGTATAAAGATATTAAATGAGAATTGTTACAGAAAAGTAAAAAAATATTTTTTCTCTTGCTTTTCTTATAAGATGCTTTTTCCAAATATGATTAATAGAACTAAAGTGTTATTTTTTTGGAAAAAAAGTTAAAAGCAGGAACAGAAGTAAAAACTTTAACAACTGGGTATCATTTTTTTATACATAAATTATGATAGATTGTTGAGATGTTAAACTATTTCCATACGTGGATGTAACAATCAACTTGCCTTTTCAAATACACACACACACACACACGGGCCCAGTTTTGCTTTAAATGTCATTTGAATGTAGAAGAATAAAGTCTGGTTAAGTGATTCTTGTGTGGTTAAAAATTATTTAAAGAATTCTGTTTCAGAGCATCCAAGGAGACAACAACAAATGGAAATAATCAACAGATTTCAAATAATTCAGAAGGACCAATAAATCTCAATATTCAGAAGCCAGTAACTCTACCAAAGAATGATAATATTGTGATTTAGTTACTTAGACACACTGATAATCTAGCTTCTTTAACAAAATGAAATATAGACTCATTGTTCCAAAGAACTCAATTAAAAAGTGGTATAACTTTGGCAGAAAAAAAAATTGAGAGGAAAAAGCAGAGAGATTAAAGCCTTATAGATATATTGAATCAACCGACCTAGAGTCAAATTCAATCTTTGTCAATTTCTCAGGGACTCTCCCTACTTCAACCTAATTTTATAGGCTGTCTTCCTAGTTTCCTTTTCTTCTTCATTATTTCTGTGATATTAGTTACTTTGGGTTCTCTATAACCTCCATTTCCTTAATCCATTTAGATCCCTTCCTATTCTTATCCTTTTTTAATACAGCAAGTATTCTCCTAACTGACAGAGTTGGTTACTTTCTGTTTTCTCCTCCATTACTGCACTTACATTACTGTCTCATAATCATTTATTTATTTTCTGTTACTTCAGCAGACTGGGAGCTCCCCTTCATCTCTTTATCAACAGTTCCATGTACTGTGCTTGATATATTGGTAATATGTACTGATGAAGAATGAGTCTTTTATTAATGTTTTGTGTCCTTCTTCTATATCATCACTCATGTGTTCTCTTTTGCTCTCTCTTTCCCACTTTCTGTCCTTTAAGACATTTTATAGCTGGAAAGAACCTTAGAAACAAAGCATTCAGCATTTCTCAAGGTACGTGAATCCAGGAGGATCTAGATTCTAGATCCTGGAGTGCTCTTTAAAAATGTATATTTCTGGGTGCCAACCCAGATCTCTGAATCAGAATCACTTGGACAGGGTTAAGGAACTCTCCTTCTTAACAAGCTCCTAGGTTATTCTTACACAAATTAATGTTCCAGATTTACTATAGCACAACCCTTCAATTTAGACATAGAACAAAAGGGAGTCAACTTGGAATCTTTGGGTTTTGAGAAGTCATTTAAGGACTAACTTGATAATATCAGATATTGTGACAAAGGTTAATGCATTTCTTAATTTCTTTTTTTCTGATTTTGTGTGACTTAAAAGAACACATGTGATTACCAATGTTCACATTTTTTTTAAGAAGGCTTTTTAAAAAAGATTTTATTTATTTCAGGGAAAGTGAGAGAGTGAGAGAGACAGAGAAAGAGCACAGGTTGGGGGGCAGGCAGGCAGAAGGAGAGGGAGAAGAAGACTCCCCACTGAGCAGGGAGCCCAATGGGATGGGGCGCTTGATTCCAGGACCTCAAGATCATGACCCAAGCCAAAGGTAGGTGCCTAACCAACTGAGCTACTCAGGTGCTCAGGTTTCTTTTAAACACAATGTCTTTTTAATTGATTTTGAAAGAACTTGAGTGTTTTTCCATTTTCGAGGTAAAGTACTTCTGCCCATTTTACAGAGCCTAAATATAAGCAGATTAAAGTTCATATATAAACTGGGATATCTGTGTTTAGTTGTCAGACATTTTCTCTTTCCCTCTCCAGTCTTTAACACCTCTCCTCCTTCCTTCTTTTCTCCCTCATCTTCTCCCTCCCTCTCTCTTCTCTTTGACACATATATAAACAATTGAGCGAAAGAAACAAATTAATATCACTCTCAAATTGTTAACAAAATTCAGATGTGTTTCTAATTTAAGACCAAATTACAGTTCCATTTTTAGTTTTTCCATACACAGCTGCATACCATGTTATTCACAATTTTCCCTTTGCCAAAAATACTGTTTAACATAGATTTTTTAAAAAAAATCTGAGAACAATATATTTTTTTCCTTGAATATTGTCTTCAAGATTACAAATAGTCTTTTACTGGTTCCTCATAAGAATTCTTTAGTGTTCTCTTAAATATTTTACTGTGTATAAATAGAACTTAAAAACTGAAATACATTTTTCCCTATCACTTAGTGGTATCTGCCAAGTCTTTAACCCATGTGGGCTCGCCTTTTGGCGCATATACTTTACTTTTGTAAGAACAGATTTGCTCCTGATATGATGATACTGACTATTTCCCATCATTAAGGTCTAGCTATTATCTCTTTTAATCTAAAAAAGTTACTTAGAATTAGGAGAACTTGAAGGAACTTAAAGTAATACCCTCTAGTCAATCACTTTTTCATAGAACTGAGGCCCATATGAATTGAGTAACTTGCTTTCATCTACAAACAAGGTCATGATGAAGATGGGTATGGGGTCCAATGCTCATGATGTCCCATTCTTATCTGTCAATGATAACTTGCAGAATTTTGTTCTGCCTCTCATGTTTTTAGTTGTTTCAACATAAATCTTTATAGCATGGTGGTTTTGATATAAGTTTTGTAAGCTTGAACTAAACAGAGATAAGATATTTTAAATGTGACTCTGACATTCATTAATCATCATAAAGGTAATCTAGAAGGTGACTTTGAGGCTTGTTCTTACAGAGTAGTTTGGACAATATTATCCTCTTTAAAATCTGTGTTCAATTTGGAGGCTAATATTCTGAAATAAATTTCCATAAACCCATTGGAAAAAAACTGCCTCTCTTCATATTTTCTTCAAATCCTTCATATACTAAAATTTAGGTCATTGTTCCCTGATTGATCAGAACAAGATTTTAAACTTTATGAGGTGAGTATGTTGTCCTTATCTTGTGGGTGAGGAATCTCTTAAGAAGAGTTTTTGAATTCTTTGTGAATGTTTGTGAACTTGATGAAAATAAACAAGTTACTAAACCTTTCTATATGGTTTCTAAAACCTGTAAGGTAGGGAGGGACAATAGCAGTGACCTCACAGAGCTGTGGAGATAATCAAATGAAGCAATTATATGAAATTTCCATCACCACGTGGGACCATGGCAAGCACTCCATGTGAGATTGTAGTCATAAGAAAAAATATTGTTATAGATTTCTTAAAGTTTTTTATTTAAAATCTAGGTGCCGAATTGTGTCTTCAGAGAACTTTGGGCATACCCTCATGATAGCTTTCAGGTGTTCTTTGAATGATTTCCTAAAGGAGATTTGAATAAATGAAGCCGTTGGGTGGTGATTTATTACAGGAATGGGTTATTCATTAGCTTTTTTGTCTAGTACTCTCTCATAGGCTTCAATTGGGCAAACTCTCTTGGACCAGGACTAAGAGTTCCTGAGATTTGAAATGAAACAAAAGGCACCATATTAACAGCTTGGCCTTTCAGATGGCTGGTATATTGGCATCCCCAATTTATGGTAAGAGTGTGTTTAGGAGCGTGAATCACATGACTTCACTTCAGTATTCACCAGGCCAGGCAACAAGGAGTGTCTGCTACATTTAAGAACAATTTACATGTACTGATCTCCTAAAATAAAGGGTCCTATAAACTAAATGAAACAAAAAATTATTAAAGCATCATTAATCCTTTGAGGAGAAGAAATGATATAACTCTAAAAGAGTGGTATGGTGTCTTTAATGATAGATTTGGGGCAGTGCTGGGGTCAGCAAGAACAATGTTTCTGCATTACATATAGATGCGTAGTCAAACATGCTTCCAACTACCAAGTATTATTTGAATCATTTCTCAGGATGCTTCCAATAGCTCCATAAACAGTATATACTATGCTCATTACATGGGGTAAAATGGGTAATAACTCAGGAAGCTTTTGATTCACTTTTACAGAAAGGACCATAATGTTTTTCAAACAAAAGCAGGGCTAACTTCAAAATTCCCATCTTTTTTCACTGTCTTTGCTGCAACTAGATATTATAGACGGAAAGAAGTAAATGGGCTTTGAGAAGCAGAGTGAAGACAGAAAAACACTTTTACATAGAAATCAAATAGCACTAAAATTGCAGAGTAATACCCAACTTGGCAAACTCTAAAACAAATATGTTTTAAATTTGGCCCTGCAAGATTTCTGTGGTATAATCCACAAAGAAACACTGAGTAAAGAGCCATCTCCATTTAAATCCTCCTTGATGGGAACTGTAATTTGTGCTGTCCTTAGTTAGATCTGAGGGAAAAATTAGGTCTGTTTGTCTTCAAAAGAGATTTTAAGGTAGAAGGCTAAACAGGTGTACAAAGGATTTTGGATTGATTAAAAATGTAATAATCTTCCTCTGAGGGAAAATATGCCTGGGTTGCTTAATACTGAAGTATTTATCTTAAATATACAAGTAAAGTAATTTTTCTAAGGGTGGGATGAGCAAGAGTGTGTGATGCGCAGCTTTGTTTGGCCAGGGCTAGGTTAAAATGGGTTTTGAGGAACATCAGAATGAATGCCTAGACATCTTTCTGAATTGACTCTTGGCAGCCTCGCAGTGCTATTTTTGAAAGCATGTTTATTAGACAATAAGACACATGTATACAGTTAAGAGTTCATAAGCCTGGGCCTAAGGGCTCATTAATATTAATAATTGCTGGTCTCCAGAGAGGACTCAGGCAATTTGATTACATGAAATAAACAAACAGCATTTTGCTGTGTGGATTTATATGAACAAGTTTAAATCTCAAAGACTGGGTGATTCAGACAATCTCAATACTTTATTGGGGACAAGAAGTTGAGATACTCTCATCTAATTATAGATTATCCTCAAATGCAGTGTTGCCAAATGACTAGAGTGACCTTAAAACCAAGGTCATGTTAGTTCTGAGAACCAATGCATGAAAAAGATGCTCGGCATCTTTGTATAGTTTATGTATGACCAAGTTCCTGAGATAATATGTATGTTCTCAAGAGACCTACTTGTGCTCTCTTTCCCCCAAAACATCTTATCATCTTAAAATTGCACAGATGTCCACAGTAATGTCCACCTTAGAAATTGTTCCCTGAAATGGTGTTTTCCATATGAACAATGAATTAAACTTTTGTGTGTATGAACAGGTACAGGTACATTTGAAGAAATTCCTTGAAGAAAGGTTGCTATCTTCTTTGTCTTTATTTTTTTGGGGGGTTAAAATGGGTAAACTCCATATGGCTAGATATAGAACTTCTAAACAAGGGCTTTAGGCATGACACTGGGCTGCAAGTGAACTTACATTCAGACTATGTTAGCACAGCAAAGCACACTATTTCTACTTTTAGGGTGTATTGATTTGGAGTAGATCTGGAAGTGGCTTGTAGATATTAGTGGGAAAAAAGCCCCACCATGTCTTTACTTGGTGCCTTCAAAATATATGCGGCATTCAGTTTAGACACATTAAAATTCTGCTAATTGAAATGGATATAAATTATATACATTTATACATTATATGTATATAACATATACATGACATGTATTATGTATACATACACACACACACACAGAGATACAGGAATATTTTATGTGTATATATTACAACCCAGTTGTTGGTGCTCACTTTAGCCCGTACATCACACTCGACCAGCAGATTTATTAGTACTACTATGTCATCTTGTGTTGCTATTTCTCTTCTTATGTATATTTTCTTTTTCTCAGCATAGTAGCTATGAAGTCTTCAAAGGCATAAATGATCTCATATATAAATGTAAAATTTCAAGAATTATATAAATATATAGACATCAGTACAGATTAGGATAGACATGTTATATACAGCTTTTTGGTAATAGGAAGAGGGCACAGGATGGTGTGGTTTGGTTAATCTTTATAAAGGAATATGGAAGTGTCATAAATGTATTTCTATTTTTTAAGAGTTAGTGCAGACTTTGAGTCACTTAGATACTCATTAACTGTATTACTGTCTCCCTGAGCCCCCAAAGGAGCTATGACCTCAAGCAGATCTTGCTGGAAGCATGTGCCAGCATAGAGTCTCAAATGACTGTGAACTGGTTTTCCATCTCAGGAAAGAGTTGGTACTTACAGTAAGAATTGGGAGGGGAAGGGAGAAGAGACAGAAAGACAGGGAGATACAATGTCACATCTTTTCAATGAAGTGAAACCCTTAGTTCTATAACAGATTGTCACACTAAATCTCTGATTATATTGGTTCTGGCTTTAAAATATCCCAAGAAGTTGTCAACTAGCATAGGTGCTATTAGAAACTCATAAAAATTTTTGAATCAAAATGGTTTGGGTTAAATCTATCAAAATCAACATGGTTCCCTTGCATGTGAAAAAGGGACTGGTAGAGAAGATGACTATAAAATCAAATAAAAATAGGTTTTGCATTGCCAAAAATCTCTGGGAATCTCTTTGCTGTTACACCCCACTTCCTTATTATTATTTTTTTTTCTAGACTGAAATGGTACACAACATATTTCACTTCCTTTTCCTCTTAAAACTTAGTCATAGCTCTGTTTAGTTTGAGGTCAGTCTAACCATCCCACTTTCTTAGAGGATGTTTAAACTCAGTGTAGGCGGCTGAAATAGTCTCCCTTCTGGTTGGATGAGGACACGTTAACAAAAACAGATACTTTGGTACAACTCTGGTATGAAAAGGAAAAATGAAGTGAATTTTTTCAGTTTTCCAAATAGCAGCTCCGTAAAAGGAACACACCCATATAGCTTATTGGTGTTCATTCTGTAAAAACAAACTAAAAATCTAAACTGAGAACAGTTATTGTAGAGCATCTTATCATGTGAGATGTATTTATTTATTTGTTTGCTATTTAAGATAAAAACAAAATTTTTAAAACTTCTATAATGATTAAGAAAAAAAGACATGTGATTTTCTAATGATGCACCCTGAAGGACTGGTATTTGCCATGAGAATCTTGACTAGAGTTTCTGACACGATTTATAATTTATAATTCTTACAGATTAGAATGATCATGTTCCATCTTTTGGTATTACTTGCTTTTAATCCTTAGAGATTTATCCATTAACATGTTCCCTGGAGAAGAAGATAAATGTGTCCAGTCTCTAATTCTCCCTTAACAAATGCTAAAATAAAAACAAAACAAACAAAACAAGTGGAAAACAAACAAAAAACCCTTCTCATATTATTTGCCTAGAATTTAGCACTGTTCAATAGATTAGGTTTAATTTTAAAGGGTTTTATTTAAACTATACTATAAATATGTAATCGTATACCTCAAAACTGTCAGCCTTAATGTGACTATTGGGAGCTCACTAATTTTTTGTGCCTATCCCTTTAGTATCAAGCACCATCCATGAAATAAGACTGAACTCCAGTCTTTGACCTTGTAAGTAAGAGCTGGGGATGCAAATATATCTATGCAGGATTCTAGGTTTACACATCAAAGCGAATATTTATCTGTTGCCTAAACATGAACCCCATTATCTCAGTAGAAACACTACATAGTAGTGGTTTTCCCCTCAGCACCTTTGTTGGAGGTAGTAATATTTGCATGTATAAGTTGGAAGACTAATTATAACTCACATTTATTGAGTGCTTTCCATGTGCCAGCATTTTAAGAGCTTTACATATCTTTACTCAAGTAATCCTCTTAACCTGTGAAGTAGTTACTAATGATTCTCCCTTGTTAAATATGAGAGACACACCAAAAAGTTCATCATATTGCCCAAGATCAAAAAGACAGTTAATAGATAAGTTGGCATTTGAACCTAGGGAGTTTGGCCCTAGAACTTGCCTCTTAATCATGTGATACATAGTCCCTGAAGACTAGATGTCATAGTAATTCGAATCCAAACCATTAAGTCAGAAGATCGATGTTCCCTTCATATAACACTGATGCACATATTTTATAAAAGCTTTAGTCAAGGATTCTAATACAAATGTTAAGTTTGGTAATAAAAGTGTAAAGAAAAAAATCGTGGGTCTGATATATACTGATCACTGAGGTACATATTTCATTCTTTTAGTTACTATAGAGGATATAACCATGCATGAAATATGTTTCCTGCCCTCTAGGAAATTACAATTTACAGTAGAGGGAACTATATGAACAATACAACGTAATATATGAAAGGGCCACATCATCCTGTGAACACAATGTACTTCAGAAACTTAGAAGAGAAAGAGATATTATTTTTGATCTAGGGTAAATGACATCTAAACTAAAACTCAAAATGTTGGTTGGGAATGTATTATCAAAGTTTTGAATGTCAGGTGAAATATTTTAGGCGGTGGAGAATCACTAAAGATTTTTGTATTTGTAATTGGCATGTCCGAGTGAGTTTAATAATGCAAGAAAAATCATGTTGAAAATTGTAAAATTTGATTTAAATAAAAAGATTAATTTTAATGAAGGTGAGAAAATGTTAAAGTTGGTAAAAACTAATGGAAATCAGTATCTCAAATGAATTGGAGGAAAAGAGAAAGTAAAGAGACATAACTGAGCAAAAGCAAAATCTGAATTAGAATGACGGCAATAGAAGTCAGTAACAGGAGTAAGTAAGCAAGGCTATAAAGGGAGAACCACAGGATTTGGTATTTAAATATTTTTGTTTAACACACTTTTGACAAATATTAATTCAATATCTAATATGAGCTAGCTTCTGTTTTAGGTATTGATGACACAGTGGTCAACAAAGGAAATTAAGTCCCTGCATTCAAAGAGCTTATAATATAGTGAAATAAATAATATATATGTAAATAAAAATATAACTTAAAATAGTGGTAAGATGTATGAAGAAAATAAAACAGATATGACTGAATCAAATGATAGTTTGCTCACTGGATGTTCAGTAAGCCAATAAAAAAACAGACATGGAGATTTTGCAGTAAAGAAAGGTAGGCCATTGATTAATGTGGTAGCACCCAGGAGAACGGGAAACTAATGCTCAAAAGTCCCAAACTCCCCAATGGTTTGCAAGTGAGGATTTTTAAATGCATAATTTTGGACAGGAGTCTCTTGAGAAGGTGGACACCATTGATTAGAGGCCCATGAATTCATGCTGACAGATGTTACATAGTAATTTTTGGTGCCACTTTGTCTAGTCCCATGGAGGTCAATTCCATCTCAAGAGACTTGCAATCTGAAAAATATCTTTGTTCTTTATGTTAGAGATTTCATTAGGTACATCTGGTGATTGTGTATTTAGGATAATGTTGGTTAACTGTACATGCGTAAACTAACTACTTGTCCATGTGTAAGGTAGCTGGTTTGCATTCCTCCAGGTTCCTCCCAATGGTAGGCAAGCGTTCTATCTCATGGGCCTGGGTCTATTTATTCCTTGACTTGTCCAGCCGTGCCTGGGGACAACATGACTTCTAGTGTTCATTCTTTCATCTGAACTGACAAGGTGGATGCCAGTTTAATAGGTAGAAAGAAGGTAAATTGTGAGCAGAGTGGTTTTTACATGAGGTGTTCAGAGGGAACTCACCGAGGAGGTGATATTTGATCAAGGACCTGAAGAATGAAAAAGACTGACACATACAAAAACCTAGGGGGAGAATTCCAGATACAAGTAGCAAGTATAAATAATAATTTGATTTTCCTTTCTGTGTAGCAGGCAAGAAAGTAAAAGATTTTTATTTTATTTCTTTTAAGATTTTTTAATTTATTTGACAGAGAGAGAGACACAGCGAGAGAGAGAGAACACAAGCAGGGGGAGTGGGAGAGGGAGAAACAGGCTTCCTCCTGTGCAGGGAGCTGGACTTGAGCTCTATCCCAGGACCCTGGGATCACGACCTAAGCCGAAGGCAGATGGTCAATGACTAAGCCATCCATGTGCCCCAAAAAATTTTTAAAAAAGAGAATGTTGTGACTTCATTTATGTCTTAAGTAGATCATTCTGACTGTTGTATAAAACATAGACAGTGGTAGGTCAAAAATGAAAACAAAGAAACCACTGTTTTTCAAGGTAGAACCACCAAAATTTGCAAGTGGATTGACTGTACAGAAAGTGGGAAAGAGGAATAAAAAATTACTGCTAGGTTTGATTGACTGGTCGAATAGTAGCAGCATTAACTTGATCGAGCAAGACAAGAAGTGAGTTTGTGGATTCAAAGGTTCATATTAGGTTTGAGATGGCTCATTGACATCCAGATAAATATTGGATAGACAGTTAGAAAACTGATCCCTGAAGCACTGCAAAAATCAGAAGTTAGAAGAAGAGGGACCAGCAGCCAAGGGAACTTTTTAAAATGGTAGCAACAAAGCTAAAAGAGAGTTGCATCTGGAAAGTTAAGTAAAATAAAAAGTTTTAAGAAGGAAAAGGTCAATTATATACAAATCTGCAGAGAGACCAAGTATGATAAGAACAGAGCTTGCATCATTAGATTTGGCAAGGTGAAGGTCATTGGTAACTTTGACAAGGGCTAAAGGCAAAAGGCTGATTGAGGAGGTGAAAGAGAATTTTGGAACAGAAGAATTGGAGAAGGAACACATAAACGACTGTTTTGAGGAGCTTTTCTGTATAGCATACGAGAGGAATGGAACAGGAGCTGGAGAGAAATTTGAGCATATGCATGTCCATGTATATGTACAAATATATTTAGTAATATTACCTACGTATGGGATATAAAATGGAAAATTGATAATACAGAGCATAAGATTATTGTAGAAATGAGGATCTTGATTAGGTAAGAGGGATTTGGGATTGACAAGAGGAGGGGTTTTCTTGCCTCAACACATCCAGTGTAATAGGAGAAAAGGCAAAGTTTATAAACAGAAATGCAACTGGATTGTTAAATTTGACAAAAGATAGATTTTTGTTTTATTGCTTTTATTTTGTCAGTCATGTGTGAAGCAAGGTAAGGAAAGCATTAATAGATGATGAACCAGAGAGGAGATAGTGTGCATTTATTTTGGATAGTGGAAAAGCAATTTTACTAGAAAAGTATGATGGAATTTTCAAGAAATGTTTCATGTTCTTGAGAGATTTGGGGTCATATAATTAAAGTGAAATCTCAGCCTGGCTGTGTGTTTTTCTCTAGCCATGTTCAAGTGTTCTGGTAGGTGATGAATAGGATTTGACTTGACTTGGGGTTTTGCAAAGGTTTACAACGGAAGGATACAAGGGCAAGAGAACTGAGGGTGTGTGCAAAGGAGTGATCTCACTGAGGAGGTATGAAATCTGTGTTGGGTTAGTAGGAAAGTAAAGGCATGAGGGGGCTGTTGGTGGAGTCAACAGATAAGAGTTCCAGCCGAATTAAATAATTGTTGGAGTGGGACACTTATAATAATTCAACTGGAAAAATAAGAAGTAGTAGTCAGAATGAGTTGTTTAGAATCAGTATTTCAGAGACTATGTGCCAAGTTCTAAACTATAAGCAAGGGAGTCAGTGGCCAAGTTGTGGTGAAGTGAAAAAAGCTTTGGGTGGGAGGTCAAAGAACTGAGAGATGAGAGTATTAGGTCTGTTCCTACGGTGTTGAGTTTGCCAAAAATGATGATTGTAATGATAGTGGGGAGGAAAATAGTGACCAGATGCTCACATTTTCAGTGAATAAGGGAAAATGACATGGATATCAGCAGGCGATGGCTTGTAGGTAGTAGTGATAAGCAAAATTTTATAGTGTGAACCTTAAGAGAATGAGTATTTTAAAGGAAGGAGGAGCAGACATAGTCTGCTAAAGAAAGGATAAGATAGTTATTTCTAAGGTATGTGGAAAAATTTTATATGGTGAAATGAGCAAGGGAGTTTTTCTCTGCAGAAGTATAAACATCTAATGATTAATGGGGAAAATTCAGGTGGAAAACTATAACAATAGATGATATATTTATTGAATGCCTAACATTATGCATGTTATCTGACAAAGATATTGCAAGCGAGATCATTGTTACCTTCACTGGTAATGGAGGAAAATACAGCTTAAGGGGTTTGAGAATATGTCCAAGGTTTTTGCAAAGCTTGTAGTAGAAAGGCCTGGAATTTAACCTAGATCAGTCTGATTTCAGAGCCTGTGCTTCTTCTACTGTGCCTTATTATTTGCTCATTCAATCTATTTATGTGGAGCAAAAATACAATAGGTGATATATTAGTTGCCAAACAAGGTGCTGAGATAAAACACTAAAAGCTGGGAATAGTACCATTCTCACATGTTCTAAGAAGACAATATATTCATTTTCACTGAACACTAAAAATGTACACAGCATGGGTAGTGAAAAATGTAAGAGAAAATTTCTATCCTCCAGTTGCTTATTATGTATTTATAAGTATACATAAATTGTATACAGAATGATAACTATATAACGTCAGTTTTTCAGTACTAAAAAGGTGTTATAAACAATAAGTACAAAAGTGTACAGGGTTAGAAATCACTGTGGACTAGGAAGGCCAAGATGTTTTCATGGAAGACGAACTCGCTGGACTGTGATGGATGGAGAGGAGCCAGAGTGATAAGAGAGAGAAAGGCATTTCAGGCAAAGATGAAAATAGAAAACAATGGCAGAAATGCTAAAAAGCATACTATTGTGCAAAAGAATACAAAGAAATGTTCTCAGTCTTTAGTTTCATCATGGCTGTGTGGGAGGTTTCCAGGGCAGAGAAATAAGCCATCAGACTGGAATAGTGAAATCGGAACCATACTGTGAAGAGTCTTGAGTGCTTGAGTAAGAATTCAGATTTCTCTGGAGAGTTTTGAAGGCTAAACTGAGGAACTGAAATCTGGAATAATTTCCATTAAGAAACTGAGAATAGTACAGTCTTGATTATGGGAGTGCAAGGATGAAAAATTTATTGGATAAACTCTGGCTCTTCTTTTCTGCTAGGATTAAATGCTAAGATTATCCAATGATCTTCCAAATGAATCCCTGCCAGTACTATTTCTTTCCAAATCACATCTCGGTCTCTTCACTTTAATCAAGCTACTTGCAACTTCCTCACACATCTGGTCCAGCGCTACCTCTGGATGTATTTTGCTAAGGTTATTGCTCTGTCTGGCAGGCCCTCATTCCTCAGCTGCATGACCCGAGTTTTGCTTTCTCCAAGACCTTGCTAGAGGCTCCTGGGCTCCTAGATGCCTCCCCAGACTAACTTCCCTCCTAGGAGATTAGCTCCCAGCTTTGTATTACTTGGCACTTACCAAGTGCTTGTAGGTGTGCGCGATATTGGCTTTGCTTTTGTTGTCTATTTGTTTTCTGTGTGTTACCTTTGTCTTTCTTGTGGTCAATGACCTTGTCTCCAGTTCTTTAGTTTTCTTCAGTGTAATTAGCATAATGCTTTGAAAACAGGCGAAGAATACAAAGAAACGCCCTTGAACTCAGCTTTGTTTCTCTGGACTTAGTTATCTTTGGTTTGAGAGTAGCAATAATAGCAAACAATAGTGTATCAAATTGAACAATCATTTATAATGTTTTGGATCTGATCACAAAATAAGATTTAAAAAAATTTCTACATCTAAAGTTTCTTTGTGGTTTGGCAAAAAAAAAATAAAACCTTTTTTTTTTGTTATGAACACTATCTTAATTGGAAAAGCGAATGGAAACTTCACTGAGACTTATCTGGAGACATTTATAACTTCTTACAATTTATTTTCTATCTTCCAATTCAAGTCAAACAAAAATTATGCATTCTTTCTTTTATATTTGTAGTCTCTGAAAAGAAGATACTTGCCAGTCATAGGTTTTAAAGACCATTTCCCCCAATATCTCATTTAATTAAGGAAAGCATCCTGTAGAATATGGAAGCCTAGTCACTAGATCTCCTCCTCCAAACCCACGTTCATCCTAATAAAACTCCAGTTATCCTACAAATAAATATTTAAAACAGCGTTCTGTTGATCTAGGTGCTCTCAGTCTCTCTACTCTCCCATACATTCCTTCTTCATTTCTTTCCTTTTATCATACTTATTAATAAGTTCATGGTAAGGCTTCAAATTTTAAAAAGTATAACAAAGAAGAAATCTCCATTTAGTGTTAGCTTGATTAGGTAATTACTTGAAATGTGTTAACATTGATTTAATTATACATAAGAACATTTGTACTTGTTAACCTTATAGGGTATTTTTATTCTCAGTATGTCTATAATTATTTTCTATATGACTTTTATAAATCACCAAGTTTCAGTTAGAAAGGGCCTAATACATAATCTTCTCAATTTAAAGAACCAAGAGAAACTAAGATTCATCTAAAGACATGCAGCCAGTTAGCTGCAGAGCTGAAACTCACCCTTTCTTTATTAAAACACACAGACACACATGCATATACATACACATCCACACTGATTAAACTTCTGCGATCACCCAAGATGTTTATGGGATGTCTGGCCCTTTGGCTTTATAAGGAGTGGGGAAAACAAATAGATAAAGCAATCAATTGCAATAAAAACTGTTAAAAAAGCACACATGCAGGGGCTCCTGGGTGGCTCAGTGGGTTAAAGCCTCTGCCTTCCACTTGGGTCCGTGGTCCCAGGGTCCTGGGGTCAAGGCCTACATCCGCATTGCATCTGGCTCTCTGCTCAGCAGGGAGCCTGCTTCCCCGCCCTCTCTGCCTGCCTCTTTGCATACTCGTGATCTCTGTCAAATAAATAAATAAAATCTTTAAAAAAAAAAGCACACATGCAAAGTGATACAGGAGCTCAGAAGGGATTTAGGGGAAGTCTTTAGAGAAACACATTTTAAACTGAGTTTTCAAGTTCAACTAATGTTCTTCTTGATTAAGTGTAAGAAAGAGGATTATCAGAAGCAGAGGAAACAACATGAGTGAAAAATATGGAGGTATTAAGAGTGTAGAGTTTGTTCAAAGAATAGTGACTAGTCTCATTTAGTGACAGGTTGGGGAGGGGCATAAAGAATAAGAAAGTGACATAAGGTGGCAAAGAAAAGGCAAATTACAGCTAATTTTTGACATACCTAGGGTATCATGGAGCAGTTTTTATACTTTGTAGTTTGGAGGCAATGAGGAGACCCTGGAATTTTTTAAGTGATGAAGTCGCGTGATTAGATCTGTGGGTCAGTGAGATAAATCATGGCCATAAAATGGCATGGATTAAGAGGCAAGGGATTGTTGAAATAATTCATGTGAGAAACAATCAGGATCTGAACTTGGGCAGTGTCAGAACAACTGGAGAAGAAGAGATCAGTTTGAAACCTTCTAGATGCAGGACAGGTGTTGGTGATTGAATAATGGATTTAGAAAGTGAGGAAGCACTTGTTGGTTTTACAGTGGATCACTAGGTGCCACAAAAAGGTCATGAAATATATATATAGGAACTCGTCCCTATGTTCTAAATGCTAACCCATGCTGACAAAGGTTACCTCACTAAATTTTTTTAAGACTAACCGAAGGTTGTTTTTTTGGATATAGACTTTGTCCAGTTCAAGTTTTCTTAAGATAATATCTGAACTCCCTTCTATATTTCAGTAATAATTTAATTTAAACTTCAATGTTTAAAAATAAATATAATAAAAAGGAATTTTCAGATGCACTGTTTATTTAATTTTTGAAATACCAAATTTCAAAAGATACTAAGTACTAATACATGTATAGGTTCATGAATACTTGAACTTCAGTGAGACACATTGAGAAATTTGATGTTATAGTTTCTTTATTCATGTATGTACAGTATATAGACAAAGATATATAAATATGTATTCCTATATATGTGTACACATATATAAAAATATTTAGGACTTAATAGACTTACATATTAAAAGTTCTATTTTTTAAAAAAATTATATTTATTTATTTGTTTGAGAGACAGAGAGAGAGAGAGAGCACGAACATGAAGTGGGGGCAGGGGCAGAGAGAGAGGGAGAAGCAGACTCCGTGCTGGGCAGGAAGCCAGACCTTGGGCTCTATCCCAAGACCCCTGATCATGACCTAAGCCAAAGGCAACTGCTCAACCGACTAAGTCACACAGGTGGCCCTAAAAGTTGTTCTAAATGATTTATAAATATTGACTCATTCATTCTGCATAGTAATCTTATAAGTGAAATACTATTATTACCCCTATTTTACAATTATGGAACCTTGAGGCACAGATAAGTTTAAGAAGCTTAAGGAAAGTCAAAAAGCCAGTAAGTGGCAGAGCCTGACTTTGAATTCAAAGGGTCTGACTCCAGAGTTCTTGTTACATTTTTTTTTAATGTAAGAAATTATCATTTGCCATTTTTCCTCTTTTTTAATATTCAGATAAAGTGCTATTCAGTTTTTACCACTTTAGTTGTTTAAAAACTCTATAAATAAAAGGAAAAATGTATAAGTTAGGTAAAACTCTGAACAAGAATGTCCTGGGTAAATACTCAGTAAATTGGTAAAATAAATACAGTCTATTTGTTGAATCTATAATATAGTTATCCATCTTTGACTCAACATTCCATAGAGCATGACAAACAAATATGTATCTACTTGCATGATTTTTACTTCATTTCCATAAAAAAAAGGATGAGAGCAGACACAAAACTTAAAGGTGTTATTTAGCAGTTGAAATTAAGGTTTACTACATGAATAATTCTACCTAAGTGTCATAAAGACAAGTTAGTAACATTGTGATGCTAAGAATAATCAATATGTTTATAAGTAATACTGCAATTAAAAAAAAAAAAAGTCTTTTCTTTTTCCAGGAAATAATCTACACAGACTTTGAAGATTTAACAGTTTGAGAAAAGATGAGGACATACAGCTTCAGTAGACTGTGTTAAGAAGTGGAAAGAATCACAGTATTTACTATTTATCTTACCATTTTAGACTGCTACTCAGTATCATTTTATCCAGGTTGCTTTCCTTGACTATCCTAAACAGTCTTCCCTGTTGAAGCCTTCCTCTCTTTAAGACCCAAGTGGGGCCGTCCAAGGAAATACATGGAACTCAAACTAAAAGTGTGTTGAGCAGATTAGTGACCTAGTGTTCATGGCTCTCACTCATGGATGCTTAATGTTAAAGAACTGCCACGATTTTCATTTTTGTTACCTGTATTGATTAGGTTTCATAAATTTATCAGACAAAAATGGCTTCAGCACCAGAGGACAAAAGGATTGATTCCAGGGATAGATCCATGTGGGAAGTATTTTTTAGTTAACCTGGGATAACGCTTAAAGGCATTGCAGTGTATTCCAGTGAAGGCAGACTATTTCAGATCAGGTATGTATATGAAATGATACCTCCTTTATATCCCCTTCCCTCCCCCAAAAATAATACACACACATCCCTTTGTTTATTGCTTTGCAAAGCAAAGAACGGGGGCTAATAAATTCTTTTTGATTGATGTGGAAAAAGAACTCTAGAGTTTCTTCTTCATATGGAGCCAAAGTCCAGACACCTGGCTTCTGCCCTCAATTCACCACTAATTAGCCAGAAGATACTGATGGAAATTCCCACTTCCCCGGGGTCTAATCTACACAAAGGTATAACACTGTGTCTTCTACTTCCTAGGATTGCTGTCCCCACTAAATCTAAATATGTATTCTAGGAAAGTCTTGGTTTTTCTCAGTTGCTCTGTGCTCTTGATTCTACTAACTGATGAAGAGTTGTGAGAAATATAAAAAATAGAAATAGAAAATAGAAAAACAGGGAAAAAAAGAAAATAGAGAAAAGTTGTGAGAAATAGAAGGGAATAATTAAATGTGTGTGTGTGAGGTACGTGTGTTTTCACATTTTAAAGATAATATGTTAATAATGGGCTTAGCTTCACACATTTTTTTCCTCTAGAGTCACAGTGAATTGAGCCAGTTAATTCAAAATATGAGACTTAACCATCATGAAAGGCCAACTTTGTTCCTAGAATATTGAACAAAGGTTATCACTCATTGACTCTACAGGAAGTATTATGACATAGTTTCTAATGGCCTGAAACAAATGACAGATAACAATGACAACAGTAACAAATATTAGTGTAACACCATTTCTAAAAGACCTTTCACAAGTTTTACCTTGCTGAATCCTCACAACTATCCTGGGAGGTAGAGGTCATTACTACTTCCCTTCCATAAACAGGGAAATGGGCCAAGAGAGATAAACTTCCCTAGCACCACACAGTGAGGAAAGGACAGCTGTGACTTTGACCTGGGTCATCTGAAATCAGATTTTGGGCTGTTCTCACTATACTGCATTTCATTCCCCCCAAAAACAATGCTTTTTAGTTAAAAAAAAAAAAATTTCCCTGGTAGTTCCCAGACCTAGAACTGAAGCTGTTAGGAATGAGACAAGCATCCCAGAGAGGACAAAACCTAGAGATAATAAGACCATGGGTAGCACTGCCAGAATACTTTTTCATGCCAGCATGCCAGTTGTTGCTATAAGGACTTTGCATATATCAATCCTTTTTTTTTTTTTTTTTAAAGATTTTATTCATTTGACAGAGATAGACACAGCGAGAGAGGGAACACAAGCAGGGAGAGTGGGAGAGGGAGAAGCAGGCTCTCCGCTGAGCAGGGAGCCCGATGCAGGGCTCAATCCCAACACCCTGGCATCATGACCCAAGCCCAAGTCAGACGCTTAACGACTGAGCCACCCAGGTGCCCCTGTATCAATCCTTTTAATGCTTATAAGAACTTTGAGTCCTAAGATATAACACTCCTCTCTTCACCCTCATACGCTGAGAGGTTAAATAACCTGCTTATGCTTGTGCAGTGAATTAACTGAACATCTGAATTTGCACCTAGAAAACCTGGCTTCAGAGCCTAACCACTTGCATTTTGCCTCTTCCACTGGCCTGTGTCAGATACATTCAGGGCATTCCCAGCAACACAGTACCAGAGAAAAGCCAGACTGGGGGACAAAGAGACTAAGGTGAAAACAAGTACGCGCTGATCAATGTCAACAGGTCAAAAGGCACATGGGATGTCTAGCAAGGCAGAAATAGATGGATGTCTCCATGATAGACTGTTCACCCTGGGCAGTGGACTTAGCTGTGTGGCTAGCTCATGGCAAGATTCTCATTCCTGAGGACTCTGGGCAGAATCAGTAACACGCAGTCCCAGAGAGACAAAGGAATCACATAGTGAATCTCACCGGGCTACACTGTAGTAGAGTAAGCCAAGGGATCTAACTGTTGGAAGGGAAATGCCAGATTGTCTCTTACAATAAAACAAAAACAAATAAACAGTTCAAGAGCCTGAGGTACAAAATCGGAACAGGATGACCAGGTTGGATTTGTATCTTGGAGCCCCTTCAAGAGACGAGGCAGGGCACCGAGAAGGCTGGGCTCTGGGCACGCTGTGTTCCATCTTGGCAATGTAAATCTGGGTGAGAAGCTAAAGCCAGCTAATCCTTGAGCCTCTATTTCCTAATCTGTAGTAGTGCCACCCACTTACTTTGGAATGAGTAAGAGAAGATATCTTCCATGTGAGTGGAGAGGAGAGCTTCTTAACTTAAAAGTTAAATTCAGATTCAAGGGCAAGGACAAGCCATTATGTGATAGAAGAAATGGCTGCTGCTGTGAGAGTAGGCACGTTAAGTTTCCATCTGGATGTCACCTCCTCCAAAACATTTTCCTGGATCCCCAAAGCTGATTTTATTAACCTCTCTGCAATAGCAGTGCCTTCTAAGCACACTTACTGCTTTATACTTCAATTGGCTTTTTTTTTTTTTTTTTTTTTTTTAGGAATTTGGCTGAGAATTGTTGTTACTCTGTGTCTCATACTCATCAGTCTATGAAGGTACTCTTTTTAAATTAATAATCAATAATTAATTAATGATTCTAATCCCTTTTGATTTTCCATGCCCATGACCCTCTATATAAAAAGCTGTCATTTAAATGTGCTTCCATATACCCTTTTAAAAATTTTTTATTTTTTAAAAATTTTATTTATTTATTTGACAGACAGAGATCAAAAGTAGGCAGAGGCAGGCAGAGAGAGAGAGGGGTAAGCAGGCTTCCTGCTGAGCAGAGTTTCCCAGTGCAGGGGCTAGATCCGAACCCTGAGATCTTGACCTGAGCCAAAGGCAGAGGTTCAACCCACTGACCCACCCAGGTGCCCCTACCCTTTTATTTGTACAGTAAGTGGGCATTGTTGCTTTGTGTGCGTGCATTTTAGTTTACATGTGTGGTATTGCTAGAGTTTTTCTGTTCCCTCTTGTTTTTAAATTTTACTCATACTCATTCTGTTTTAAAGATTCATTCACATTATTCTGTTAAGTCTAATTCTTTCATGCTCCTGAAGCCAAGCACCCCATAGTGTGCTTTCTTGGATGACTAAACCTGCGTTGCCTCCTGCTTGTTGCTAAGCCCTTCAGTGTTTAGGTGAGATTTTCTCCAGCAAAGTTAACAGGAGAAGGATTGCTCACTCATAGCCGTTTGGTTACATGTTGTGTAATTGCTCTCAAGAATGGCATGCTTTTCAATACGTGTGTCTGTCTAGATGGTACACTCCTTGAGGGCAAGGAGAGTTATCTTACTCATTTTTTGTCCACACTGCCTAACTCAATGCAGAGAATTTGGTTAGTGTATGTTTACTGGATAAATAAATGGGACCACATAGGCCAGTCTGTTTCATTCCCAAAGGCAAATAGCATGCTGAGATATAACTGAGACCTATATCCCATCAATTTACCTTTACAAGAGAGTGCTTTTTCAGTTTACCAGTGGCAGGAGTGCGGTGGGAGGGACTATTCAAAAGCTGCCAGAGCTTAGGGACTCTGTGTCCTGTCTTTGAACTGTTGTTTCCGCAGAGGAGTGGAAGTGCTTTCCATTATTCTGAGTAAAAAGGACATGCTCTGTGGGGCTTCCCATAATTGTTCCTAGAGCCGGCAAACTGGACTTCCAGCACCACTTCTCCCAGAAATCAACATTGTTTCCTCTCTCACTCTACCTTCCGGTTCAAAAAAAAAGAGAAAAAAGTTCCTGTTTGTGATGAACAGAGGTCAGGTTTCTCCGTGGGAATGTTCACAAAGAATTAACATCCTTCTCCAGACAGTGTCACAGTGTCATGCAGCACGTTTTACCTTCCACGTAGGGTCCTTGTGTGGAATGTGCACAGACTGAGATAGTCATCAGGGGATGACAGACTTATGGCCACATCGGAGTCAATGCCAGCCAGACCAATTAGAAGATGAACACAGGTGGCCGTTTAAAAGAAAGTGATACAGGTTCCTGGCATGAAATCAAGGCTGCAGCAGTGTGTAGCATTATTGCTTAAAGCAAAACTTAAGCATTCCCAAGCGTTTGTCTGCATCCTCAAACAATAGAGTTCAAAACACATTTGTACCTTTTCAATTACCTATGCTTAGAAAAATTAGACAACAATCAAAATAATTAAATCCACTGTCTGTTGTAATGTCGAATATTTAAATTTTCTACCATGGTTTTATCTCTTGCAGTACCAGAAGATTTAGTTTATATTTAATATATATATATTTTTATTTTATTTATTTATTTGACACAGAGAGAGATCACAAGTAGGCAGAAAGGCTGGCAGAGAGTCGGGGGGGGGAGCAGACTCCCTGCTGAGCAGAGAGCCCGATGCGGGGCTCGTCCCAGGACCCTGAGCCACCCAGGTACCCCCTATATTTAATATTTTAAATATGGTTTTTTGAAGCAGAAAGAGAAATATATTTAATAATGAAGTACTAGTTTGATACTAGGAGGGAAAGAAAATGTAGCATTGACAACTAACCGTTTTTGTTTAGTACTATGAACTTGAGAGCTCCTGAGAATCTGGAAACCTGTGTTGAAGAATTGGCATTGCTGAATGAATGGCTGGTTGGTCTTGGGCTCCATGCTTCTGCATGGGGCTTCTGCATCTGTAAAGCAAAGGGTACACTGGACAGTACTAAAATTTATTCTTATGGATTTGGGAAAGCCCTAGAAATTCCATTAAGTCTTAATTGAGAGGGATTGGGTCAAACTAAATATCTGACCAAGAGTTTTGCATTAGTTTTCACATTACTGGAATCTCCAGGAAAGTTCAGTAAAGGGATGGAGAGTTTTTGTTTTTCCATGAATCCCAGCAAGGTATATTTTCCAAGAAGAGTATTATAACATATAGCACAATTGCAAATAAATTTGAAAAGTTCTATGTAACAATGGGCACAATTAACATTTCAAACAAAGGATAGCTTTCCCAGAACTTATGGTCATATTCTCCATAACCTTCTCCTAATGAAATTGGCTTACTGACTAACCAAAATATCCATTAACAAGAAATATCTCAAAGATGAGTTCTGAAAAATCATTAATCTCTGAGGTTGTAATTAGTCACCATATATTATTTAGTAGTAGTATTGGAGAGAGATAGATCAATGTCAGAATCAACGGCCAATTCTTTTTGAGTGGATAGACACAATTTTAAGTTGTTCATAGGGGCTTATTCAGTTAATCTTCACAAAAACCCTACCAATAGCTGCTAATATATTTATTTTATAGATGAAGAATTTGAGGCACAGCAAAGATAAGTAACATGTGTTCAAGGCCTATAGTTAATAGGAACTGAGCTAGAATTCAACTCAAGTATCTGGTTCTAGAGTCCATGCTCTGATCTATAATGCCACAATAAATGCATATCAAAAATGGGTATTAAATTTTAAGGAATTCCCCTTCCTACCTTTCTCCTTTCTTCCCTCTTATCCTTTTTCCTTCTTTCCATCCTCTCTCTCTCTCTCTCTCTTTCCTTCATCAAATATAATTTAAATACCTACTAAGTGTCACACACTTTTAGGTACTGAGAATTCTAAGGTAAAGTAAATGGGATCCTTAATCATCAAAGTGTTCACTACTCAGTTTGATAAACAGATACACATGCAAGCAGATACACATGCACTCTAATAAATGGGCACAATGGAAGAGGCCATTTAGCCCAAGGTATCTGGGAAAGAGATCCCAGAGACAATATTTAATCGGGTCTCAAAAAATATCAAGCATGGATTAAAAAGACAGAGTTTTGTCAGTAAAAGGAGTTTGGGTAAAATCCCAGAAGTTTAAAACTTCATGACACTTTTCTGGAGTAGCAAATACTTTGATGTGGCTTCAGTACTCAAGCCTGGAGGTTGAGAATAGATAAGTGATGGCTATAAACCCAATAGATTTATGGTCCCTCCTTGGTCACTTGACAGTCATCACCTCAAAATATTTTTGAATTAGCATTTCTTTATAATTTAGATGATATTATGCTATGAAAAGTACAGTTCTGCTTAAGATTCAAATCAACTCTTTGTCAACATTCACATTTACATTAGTGTTCCTCATGATAATCCTTTGAAGTATGAAGAATGAATATCACCATTATTGCCATTTTGCAGTTCAGCACACAGAAGCTCAGGGAGATAAGATGGCTCGGTAAAATTAACATTAGCACTACATGGCAGCATCAATGTTTTGACTCCTGATCAAGTTCTGCTTCCTGGCACCACACGCTATGGCTGGACCCATGCTCTGCACCACGTCTTATCAACCCACTAAGGTAGGCAAAGCAGAAAAATTATAGAAGTGTGGGTCTCTGAGGCATCAAAGAGCCAATGCATCAGTTCTATATTGTTTCCAGATTTCTTGTTCTGTGATAAAAACCTATTTGTTTTAAAATGACTAAGCAAACTATTAAGTAGCCTGTAGTCAATTAAAACTGCAATTGTACTTCATTTAATGAAATAATACTTAATATTTCTTCTGTAATAGTATTTTTTTCTAATAGTTCTTCACCAGAATATTTTTTCTGATAGTTCTTCACCAGAATATTTTTATTAGCTGTGTTAAGAAAAAACTCTAAAAAAAAAATATATATATATAAAGGAAGTATCTGTTGGGAGATGTCTTAGTTAGCTTAGATTGCCATAACAGAATACCATAGAGTGGAGTGGGGGTTAAAAAACATAAATTTATGTCTCACAGTTCTAGAGGCTGGGAAGTCCAAGATCAAGTGCCAGCAAGCCTCTTCTGTTGGCTTGTAGGTGGCTGCTCTCTCCCTGTGTGCTCACATGACTTCTGTGCTTGCTCAGAGAAATAGCAAGCTCTCTGGTATCTCTTGTAATAAGGGCACTAATTCCATCATGAGGGCCCCAACCTCATACCCTTTTTTATTTTTTTAAAGATTATATTTATTTATTTGACAGAGAGAGCACAAGCAGGGGGAGCAGCAGAAGGAGAGAGAGAAGTAGGCTCACCTCTGAGCAGAAAGCCCAATGTGGGGCTTGATGCCAGGATCTTGTGATCATGACCTGAGCCAAAGGCAGATGTCTAACCAGCTGAGCCACCTAGCTGCCCCAATCATGACCTCTTTAAGCTCAAAGTACTTCTCAAAGATCCCATAAATGCCAACACATTGGGAACTAGGGCTTCGACATATGAATGGGAGGGGGCACAAATATTCAGTCCATAGCATGAGACAATTCTGCATGAGTCACTTGCATTCTGCATGTTTTATGAGCAGAGATATGCTAGCATTTTCCTGGACTGTCCTTTCAAAGTTGTTGCAAAGCAAATAGCTTTGGAAGATAGAGATAGTCTCTCCTTCTGGAAAACAGGGCAGTTTTATTAATTTTGCAGTTTAATAAGATAATGTCTCTTTTTGAGGCAAGATTGGAAAGATTTGCTTGCAATATATCATAAAAGATTGAGTCTTCCTAAACTTGGGGTTTCTCTCTTATAACACAACCTACTTTGCCATGTTGGCTTCTAGGAATTAGAGCTCAGGGAACCAGTGCAAGAAAATGCTGTTATCCCAGCTCCAACTACTGTTGTGGGTAAATAAACTGTCTTTTGTCCTACCCAGGTCTTATGTCTTTGTCCATATCCATAAATTTGTGGCAGGTTAACTTTTAGCTTGTAAGTAGGGAAAAAATCTCAAATCCTGCACTGCTCTTGACAATAGTTAACCAGAAAACCATATTGTGATAAGGAAAGAAAAAAGTACATATGAATAGATAAATAACTCTTAAGTCAAAGTAAAGTTCAATGTTGATGCTGCATTACATATTTTTTTGTTCTAATTATCATTTTACATCCAAGGCTCTCATGTAACATCATAGAAGCTATCTTGAACCAATCGAGAGTCAAACTATTCAGCAAAGAAGGCCTCATCATAGGAAGAACAAGTTCTCCTTGATGGAAAAACCTTCCATATCAGTAAAACACTTCACACATTTTTAACCTAAACCAATCTAATCAAGCTTCATGTATTAATTGATTAAACCGTTCCTTTATTGAACAAAGTTTATTTACCTGCTAAGTGTAGACCACTCACAGCTGTAGGGAGAATTCTCTTAGCACTGAGGACTACAGCAATGCAAAAAATGGTGAAAGTCCCTGAGCTCAGAAAACCCAAATTCTCATCTGGGAAAGAGTCAACAGTTGACAAATAAATATGATTCCAGATAGGGAAAAGTATACTGAAGAGGAAAAAAATCACAAGGGGATAGAGACTAATAAGGACCAATGGAAGACATGAAATATAGAAGAAGCCCTTTTTGAGAAGAAGATGCATGAGCAGAGACCTGAAAGAGTAAGTCATGTGATTTGGGGAGAAGAGCCTTCCAAACACACAGAATCAGCCAGTCAGGAGCAAGAACGAATGTAGCCTGTTCTAGGAAAAGCAAAAGGCCAGCGTGACAGAAACAAATGAACCAATGAAAAGTGGTAGTAGACAAAAATTGGAGTTGAAGGCAGAGTCCCATTCATGTGTGACCTTAGAGGCCTTGGTAAGGACCCAGACTTTATGGTAAATGTGATAGAAAGCCATTCAAGCATGTTAGCAGAGACTATTAGTGCAGTGAATGGTCTATATAAGGGTAAACATGCTATTACACTATACCAGGTATTATAAGAGAAGATAGTGGTGAGGATTACCAGAGATGATGAGAGAAATGCCATCTTGGAGGTATATTTTGAATATAATCATTACTGACAGACTGGATATGTGGTATGAGAAAAAGGCCTTATTCAAGGATGATTTCCAGGTTTTTGCCTAAGCAATGGACCGAGTGGTGGTCCCTCTAAGATAGGGAAGTGAGAAGAGTCATTTTTGTGGAAGAAATCATGAATTCTTTTTTTGCCACAAGAAGTTGAATTTTTATAATAAATTGAGTTGGGGATGTTGAGTGGTCAGGTTCTGTAGTTCAGAGAAAGGGTCTAGGTAGGGTTCTGGCTATCTATTGCTGTGTAACAAAACCGCCAAAGCTTAATGACCTAAAAAAACAGCAACATGAATTTTGTTCCAAACCCACAACTTGAGTAGTTCTTGTTTCTGCTTTATTTGGTACCCACTAGGGGGAAACTAGAAGACTAGGCTGAAATCTTCTAAAGCCTCACTTACTCACCTGTTGGACGGTTGATAATAATGGACATCTATTGTCTGCTGTCTTAACATGGCCTAATTGTGTGGCTGCTTGACTTCCCTGCAGCCTGTTGGATGGGCTCCAAGGGTGCACATACTGAGAGAAAGAGCCAGGGCAAAACTATATCACCTTTCCTAAATTAGTTTCGGGAATCCCACAACTTCACTTTTGCCTCTTCTATTCATTAGAAGGGAGTCTCTAAGATTGGCTAATATTCAAAGGGAGGGGAGTTAAATTTCACCCCACCAGGTAATACAGCAAAATATTTGTGGAAGAGTTTTAAAACCATCACAGCTAAAGAAATGAATTTGGGAATTATTGGCACTTTGATGACATTGATGCCCATTAGAAGGGATGGACTTGCTTAGGGAGAGAGTTAGTTCAGAAGAGAAAGAAGTTTAAAGACCAAGCCATGGAGAACACCAATATTTAGAGTCTCTTGGAGATAGAGGATCCAGAGAAGGAGACTAAGAAGGAGAAACCACTGAGGTAGGGGAAAAAACAGGAGAACACTGAGTACTGACACCAAAAGATGAAAAGTGTTTCACAAAAGAGAAAAAAATTGTGTCAAATACGGCTGATGGCTTACACATGTCTAGTAAGATGAAGTCGGAAAACTACATGTTGTACGATGCAGGTTTTGGGGGACTTTAACAAGAGCAATTTCAGCTACATGGTGAGTACACAAATCTGATTAGAATGATTTAAAGAGATAATTGGGAGATAAAAATGCAAAGACAATTTTCCACCCTTCTTTCATATGTTCTGTTCAAGGTCCCGTAAGGTCATAATATAGAAGATATGGTGGGGAGCTAAGGCAGAACATAAGTGTAGGAGAAATCATCTGAACAGGGTGGTTATTTTTGGCTGTGGTTGAAAATAATCCTTCAGGGAGACTACTTTTTCTCTCTGTGAGTTTTGATGGTCGAATTATCTCATTTAAACAGGAAGGTAGGACTATACATTGATTCTTAAGATTGAGTTTTGAAATCATTCTTATCCTGATACCAACAGTAGGAGAAAATTCTTATGACATGACATTAACAGCAGGAGACTTTCAGTGAGTAGTCTGAAAACAAAGCAGGGTCACATTATCAGTGCAAAGCAGAGGCAAGAACCTATTGCATGTAAGCACATTTTCAGTTGTTAATTTGGGTTAAATTTCTTTTTCATTTTAAGCAGAGAAACAAACAGTTCAAAATGGAGCTTGTGGACATTTTAACCTTAATTTTTCAAAATATTCTATAAAACTATACTAAATTAGGTCAATCACATTTTCTAGCTAAGAATGTTAATAAGAGCTAACACTTAGTACCTAATTTTTAGTGATCACTGATCTTACTGTATTATTTCCAATCACTTTTTAACATATATATGTAATGTTTAATCTCATCATAATGTTATGAGATACGTTCATCCTACAAATAAGGAAACGGAGGCTCAGAGTGATCAAATGACCTGCTTAGAGTCAGACCATAAACTGGTAGAGCCAGGCTTGAGAGAAATTTAAATCAGAGTCTGGACTCCTAATTACTGGTCATACTGCACTCTTAAAAACATGCTCTTTTACCAGAAAAGGCAAATAAACTGCAACTGCTTTCAACAAGTTTTTTTTTTTTAAGTGACCAAATAAAATTTTATTGAAGTATTTAAAAAGTGCCCCTCTCAGCTAAGAAAAGAATGTTAAATTCTCAGCCCCATGGGTGACTTTTTTTAAGTGTAGAAAAAAAAATAAAACATACTGCACTGCTCTAATTAAAGACACAAAAACACATGGGGAATGCCAATTACCTCTGTACTTTCAGAGAGCAGAGAGTTCTTTCTTGAAAGCAGCTTTGTTTGAAAGACAAATACTAGGAAGGAAAAGTATTGGTAAAGTCTCATCAGGAGGCAAGCCCTGTTCTCTGAGCTGGTAGCCATCTACCAGTTAGTTCTCAGAATGTTTAGGATGTTGGCTTTCTCCAACCTGGAGTTAAAGGAAAGTCATCTGACTCAATGATATGAATTGGCCAGTGGGGCCAAAACACTGTGAGATAAGGATGAGAACCCTAAGACCTTGGTATGGCTCATTTCCTTACCCATCAACCCATCGTCATCTGGCTAGCAAATAGTATTTAATTCAATTCCAAAAATTTATATTAAAGCTACTACATACTGGCACAATTTGTTGTCCTGAGATACAAGATAAAGGAGACCGAGTCCCCCAAGAATGATAGCTTCTCTAATATGGAGGAAAAACAAGCAAACAGGTAATTTAAAGTGTACAGTAGGCACAATAATTATTATTGGGGGGCAGAGGGTAATTTAAGAGCAGGTGATAGTTGAATTAGGCTTTGACTGATAAATATTATGTTTTATAGTATTGTAGGTGGGATAAAGATGGAACAGTCATTCAGCTGGAAGACCACACAAAAAGTTTTTGAAACACAGAACAGAAGACATGTACATTACTGTTTTAGTAATAGGAATATATTTAGTTAAAACATATTCACTATAATATAGTTAAACTATAGGTAAATTATAAAGTAAATAAATCTGAAATCACAGTATTCAGACAACCTTTCTCATATTTCTGTGAGGGGATAACTACAAGAGTAACACTTGTGACCTCTCTTCCCCCTCGCTTGCTTTTTTCTATAAAATGAGAATTGTTTTATTTGATCATGAGCAGAACCCTTGATAGAACTTGCATTATTATGTTCAGCTCTGTTTCTACTTCCAAGTAGCAAGCACACGTTCTAGAGGTAGACTTGAAGACTCATCACTCTGTTCCCACTGCTGGAGCCCAAATGGACATGAAGAGTAAAATTTCCCCTTATGATGTCTGAGTAGGAGTCAATCATGCAGAATCAGAGTCTCCTTTGGGTGGTTGGTTCATCCTGAGGTGAAACCCTGATGGAAATACTGGGAAATGCATCTGGTCCTAGGACCAATTCATATTCTTCAAACGTGAGCTAGCAACCTAAAAGCTTATAGACATTTTTTTTTTTATTTGAAACAGAGAGAGATCACAAGTAGGCAGAGAGGCAGGCATAGAGAAAGAGAGGAGAAAGCAGGCTCCCCACTGAGCAGAGAGCCCGATGCGGGCCTCGATCCCAGGACCCCAAGATCATGACCTGAGCTGAAGGCAGAGGCTTAACCCACTGAGCCACCCAGGCTCCCGCTTATAGACATTTTTATTTCTACCCGCTTTTGGTTTTTGTCAACTGTTTCATGTATATTTATCATTTATAAGACATAAATAATCTTGCCTCAGAAAGTTCATGTAAGAATTACTTGGCACAAAACATAAATGCTGCCTAAGTATGTTTAGCACATATTTGGTGAGGAGTAGAAGTTAGCTCCTCTCTCTTCCATGTTCTTGCTCTAAAAAACATTAAGAATTTTAGAGACAGAGATTTCCAAAGATATCTTGATCTCCTCCAGTCTCTCTAATAAAGTACAATCCTATTTTAGAGTTCTGTGTTTGAAAGAGTCTAGTGAAGGGTAATTTGCTATCTTGTAATTAACCCTAAATTTAAGACTCATTTAAATCCTTTCCACAGAGGAGAAGTTTTAATCATCAGAAAGTTCTATACACCAAACCTTACTCTGCCTCTGTATAAAGTTCCATCAGTGTTCTGGAGTCTGCCTTCTGGAGAGATATAGTAAGTCTACCATTTCTACTACTTGTTGGTAATCATTCAAATATTGTGCCTTTTTTCCCCTAGTTTTTTCAGCCACTTCTTGGTCAGTATTGGACACATAGTAATTGCTCAGCATTGATAAACTAAGCTCTAGTGTCTTGCATAGTAACTGTCTACTTAACATTTATCTCCGTTTGAAAGGAATAGCTCAAATTTAGAGTACTCAAAACGATACCCTTGATTTACTCCCCAAACCTCCACTCTTAATTCTAATCTTTTTCATCACAAAATAAAACACCTCTTTTGGTCCAAAGAGCAGTTCTTGGATCCTCTCTTTTATAAACAATGTGCAATCCAAGAGCAAATCTAGGTATGCCTTTAGTTATTATGGGAATAACTAATAATAACCAATAATTCTAAAATATCTCTCAATCCATCCACCTATCTCCCTCCATCTTCACCACCTGTACCACAGTCCCAGACATCTGCCTGGACACTTAGAACAACCTTCTCACTGCTTTCCTAATTCTACTCTTACCCCTCCTTAATGCAACTTTCACACAACAGAATGATCATTTTAAAATTAAAAAAAAAACATATTTTGTTGTTCTCCAGTTTAACATTCTGTAAGAGCCTTTCATTGTATTTAAAATAAGATAAAAAATTACCATATCTCACAAATCTCTGCTTAGTTCTCTACCATTATTTTGTACAATTTCCTTCTTTTCTTTCTCTATTTCTCCATACTATCCTTTTTTCCATTTTGTTCTTAAAACAAGAATTTTCCAATAGAAGAACAATATGAATACTCTGTTTGCTTTACCTAGCTAGACTTCCTCTCCTCTTGTTGTATGTTTTTTCTATTCCTTATAACTCCACCGATGCAAATTCTCAGAGAGGCTTTGTTTAAACCAACATAGGTAAAGAAGTTCCCTCCCCCTATATAATTATTATCTGCTTCCTCACCCTTCTACATTTTTTTCTGGCACTTATCACTATCAGAAATTATCTTGTTACCTGTTGGTTTACTTTTTATTGCCAATTTTTCCTTATAGCATATTTCTTATTCATCACATTATCCCTAATATCTGTAACATTGCCTGGCATATAATAGATGTGAAATCAGTATCATTGAAAGAGTGAGTAAGTGAGGTATGTTTAGAGTCTTGGATGTTTGAAATATGGGTTTCAGAGAAAGAGAATCTACAGATGATGAGAAGGTCTAAATTGTTGTCATAAAAGTGAAGAAGAATTAAAGGTTCCTCATGTGAAGAGGTGAAAGTACATAGGATCTAAGACACTGAGTGGTCATCCATATGGACAATCATTCAGACTGAGGATGAGTCTTGGGTGGGAGGAAGGTGTCTAATTTGTGTGCTTCTATTCTTGCCTTTGAAAAATTTTAATCCCAGTGGAGTTAACATACAATGTTATGTTAGTTTCAGGTGTACAATATAGTGATTCAACAATTCTATACATTACTCAGTGCTCATCATGTTAGGGGTATTTTTAATCTCCTTCACCTATTTTACCCACCACCCCACCAACCTCCCCTCTGGTAACTATCAGTAAGTTCTCTATAGTTAAGAGTCTACTTTTTGTCTCTTTTTTCCTTTGTTCATTTGTTATGTTTCTTAAGTTCCATATATGAATGATATCATATGGTATTTAACTTTCTTTCTCTGATGTATTTCAGTTAGCATTATACTAAGTCCATCCATGTTTTTGAACGTGGCAAGATTTCATTAGTTTTTATGAATATATATATATATATATATATATACACCACAACTTCTTCACTCATTTAACTATAGATGGACACTTGGTTATTTCCATATTTGGCTATTGTAAATAATGCTGCAGCAAAGACAGGGGGTCCATATATCTTTCCAGTTTAGTGTTTTTGTATTCTTTGGGTAAATACCCAGTATTGCTATTGCTGGATCACAGGGTAGTTATAGTTTTAACTTTTTTTTTTTAAGATTTTTTTTTAAGATTTTATTTATTTATTAGACAGACAGAGATCACAAGTAGGCAGAGAGGCAGGCAGAGAGAGAGGAAGGGAAACAGGCTCCCCTGCTGAGCAGAGAGCCCGATGTGGAGCTCCATCCCAGGACCCTCAGATCATGACCTGAGCTGAAGGTAGAGGCTTCACCCACTTTAAAAAGTTTTAACTTTTTGAGGAACTTCTATACTGTTTTACACAGTGGCTGCACCAGTTTGCATTCCCACCAACAGTACATGAGGGTTCCTTTTTCTCCACAACCCCAACAATTGCTGTTCCTTGTGTTTTTGATTTTAGCTATTCTGACAGATTTGAGGTGATACTTCATTATGGTTTTGATTTTCATTTCTCCAATGGTGCGTTGAACATCTTTTCATATACCTGTAGACCATCTGTATGTTTTCTTTGGAGAAATGGCTGTTCATGTTTTCTGCCCTTTTATAATTGGATTATTTGGGTTTTTTGGTGTTGAGTTGTATAAATTCTTTATATATTTTGGAAACTAATCCTTGATTGGATATATCATTTGCAATTATCTTCTCCCATCCCATAGGTTGTCTTTTAGTTTTGTCGGTAGTTTTTGTTGTTGTTTTTGTGCAGAAGTTTTTTTGCTTTTGTTTCCCTTGCCTCAGGAAATATACCTAGAAAACAGTTGCTACAGTTGATGTCAGAGAAATTACTGCCTGTGCTCTCTTCCAGGACTTTAATGGCTCAGGTCTCACATTTGGGTCTTTAATCCATTTTGAGTTTATTTTTGTGTATGGTGTAAAACGTGCTCATTTCATTCTTTTGCTTGTAGTTGTCAAGTTATCCCAACACCATTTATTGAAGAGACTGCCTTTTTCCTCTTGCATTTTCTTGCCTGGTTTATTGAAGATTAATTGACTATATAATAATGGGTTTATATTTCTTTTTATTCAGTTCTGTTGATCTTTGTGTCTAATATTTTGTTGAGGATTTTTGCATCTATGTTCATCAGAGACAATGGCCTGTTGTTCTCTCTCTCTCTCTCTTTTTTTTTTACTGTCTTTATCTGGTTTGGTATCAGGGTAATGTTGCTTTATTGAATGAATTAGGAATTTTTCCTTCCTCTTTGGATTTTGGAATAGTTTGGTAAGAATAGGTATTACCTCTTCTTTAAATGTTTGGTAGAGTTCACCTGTGAAGCTGTCTTGTCCTGGACTTTTATTTGTTGGGAGTTTTTTGATTACTGATTCAATTTCATTGCTAGTCTATTCCAATTTTCTATTTCTTTCTGATTCAGTTTTGGGAGGTTATATGTTTCTAGCAATTTATCAATTAATTCTAGGTTGTCCAATTTTTTACATATGTTTTTATAATGTTCTCTTATGTATCTCTTATGTATCTGTATTTCTGTGGTGTCAGTTATTTCTCCTCTTCCAGCTCTGATTTCTGTTTGAGTCCTCTCCCTTGGTTTTGCTGTTGTTGTAGTTGTCTATGCCTGCTTTTTCTTCTTTTTTCCTTTTGTTTTGGATGAGTCTGGCTAAAGGTTTATCAATTCTGTTGATCTTTTCAAAGAACTAAGTCCTGGTTTCACTGACCTGTTCCATTGTTTTTATTTGTTAGTTTCTATTTCATTTATTTCTAGTCTAACCATCATTATTTCCATCCTTCTACTGAGTTTGAGTTTTGTTCTTCTTTTTCTAGCTTTTTTAGGTGTACAGTTAGGTTGTTCAAGATTTTTCTTACTTTTTGAGATAGGTCTGGATTGCTATAAACTTCTGTCTTAGAACAACTTTTTCTACATCCCAAAGATTTTGGACCATTGTGTTCTCATTTTTGATTGTCTCCATGTATTTTTAAATTTCCTCTTTGATTTTTTGGTTAATCCATTCATTGTTTAGTAGCATGTTATTTAATTCCTATGTATTTGTGTTCTTTCCAGATTTTTTCTTTGGTTGATTTCTAGTTTCATAGCATGGTGGTCAGAAAAGATGCATGGTATGACTTCAAACTTTTTTGTTGAGACTCATTTTGTGGCCTAATATGTGATCTATTCTGGAGAATGTGTCATGTGCACTGGAAAAGAATGTGTATTCTGCAGGTTTAGCGTGGAATATTCTGAATATCTTTGTTTTGATCCATCTGGTCCAGTGTGTCATTCAAAGCCATTGTTTCTTTGCTGATTTTCTGTTTGAATGATCTGCCATTGATGTGAGTTAGGTATTAAAGTCCTCCATTATTATTGTATTACTATAGTACTATTGTATTACTATATTATTATTACTATACTATTACTAATTGTTATTGTATTACTCTCTTTATGTTTGTTATTAGTGGCTTTATGTATTTGGGGGATTCCATGTTAGGTGCATACATATTTACAATTTTTATATCATTTTTTGAATTGCTGCCTTTATGATTACATAGTGTCCTTCTTTGTCTCTTGTTACAGCCTTTATTTTGATATAAATATAAATATAAATATTGCTAATCCAGCTTTGTTTTCACTGCTATTTGCATAATAAATACTTTCCCATCCCTTCTCGTTCAGTCTGTAAGTGTCTTTAGGTCTGAAATGAGACTCTATATATGGTCTTGCTTTTTTAATCCATTCAGTCACTCTTTGTCTTTTGATTGGGGTGTTTGGTCCATTTGTATTCACACTAATGATTGAAGGTATGTACTTACTGACATGTTGTTATTATTTCATTTTATTTTAATTTCTTCTCTGTTCCTTTCTTGTCTTGCTCTCTTCTCACAATTTGCTGGCTTTCTTTAGTGATATACTTGGATTCTTCTCTCTTTATTTTTGTATATCTATTACTGGGTTTTGATTTGTGGTTACCATTAGGTTTGTATATTACATCTTCTGCATGTAACACATTCTTTACTACTCTCCCCCTCACCATACACTTAGGTATATGGTGTCATATTTTACATCATTTTATTTTGTGAATGTCTTGACTGATTTTTATAGTTATACTTAATTTTATACTGCTTTTGTGCTTTTTATTTTTCTTACTACTGCTTATAGACTTTCCTTTCCACTTACTGAGTCCCCTTTAACTTTTCTTGTAGGGCTGGTTTAGTGGTCATAAATTTTTTAGCTTTTGCTTGTCTTTATCTCTTCTTTTCTAAATGATAAACTTTCAGGTTTTTTTGGCTACAGGTTTTTGTTTCTTTCTTTCTTTCTTTCTTTTTTTCTTTCTTTCTTTCAGCACCTTGAATATATCATGCCACTCTCTTCTGCCCTATATAGTTTCTGCTGAAAAATCAGCTAGCTGATAACGTTAAAGGGTTTCCCTTCTGTGTAACTGTTTCTTCTTGTTCCTTTTAAAATTCTCTCTTTATCACTACTTTTTGTCATTTTCATTACTAGGTGTCTTGGTGTGGACCTCCTTTGGTTGATTTTGTAGGGGGCTCGTTGTCTCTCCTGGATCTGGATTTCTGTTTCCTTCCCCAGATCCAGGTAGTTTTCAGCTATTATTTCTTCAAATATATTTTCTGCCCCATATTCTCTCTCTTCTTCTTCTAGGATCCCTATAATGCAAATGTTATGCTTGATGTTGTTGCTGAGATCCCTTAGTCTATTTTCATTTTTTATTTTTTTTCTCTATCCTGTTCAGCTTGATTGATTTTCATTACTGTGTCCTCTAGATCACCAATCCATTCTTCTGATACTTACAGTCAACTATTTATTCTATGTAGTGTATTTTTAATTTCAGTTGTTGAATTCTTCATGTCTCATTGATTCTTTTTTACGTTTTCTTAGTCTTTGTTGAAGGTGTCACTGAGGTCCCCCACTCTTCTTAAGTCCAATGAGTATCTTTATGACCATTACTTTAATTCTCTATCAGGTATATTACTTGTCTCCATTTCATTTAACTCTCTTGCTATGATTTTGTCTTGTTCATTCATTTGGGACATATTCCTCCATCTCCTCATTTTACCTTACTCTTTGTGTCTGTTCCTATGCATTAGGAAAGTCAGCTACAACTCCTGTTCTTGAAGGTAGTGACCTTACAAAGAAGAGATCCTGTAGTACCCTGCAGTGCAATGTCCCCTGTTCACCAGAACCTGGGCTTCAGGTGTGTCTCCTATGTGTGTTGCATACATCCTACTCTTGTGCCTGAGCCATATTGCCTTCAGTCCATTCATCAGTGTTGGTTGACTTTGCCTTTTGTCATCAGGGTTTGGTCCCTGTGGACCAGTTAGTGGGCCAGTCTGGGGATACCTTGGGCTTGAGTTGAGATAAGTGAAGGATTTGCCATAGATGTGGTAGCACTGAACTGCAGGGTGCTTTCCTTGTGTTGTCCCCTGAAAAGCTTTCATTGGTGGATGGGCCTGCAGTCAGACCAGATGCCTCTCCCAGCCCACTTCTAGAGCTGCAGTCAGAATGTTATGTGTGGTTGTCTTCTTTCCTCCCCAGGCAAGAGTCATTTTGGAGTGGTCTTGGTCCCTGCTGAGGATGCTTGCACCTTGCCACCCTTGTGACACTGTTTTGGATGGGCTCTGGCTAAGGCCATACTGGAGGAAGTGTGTTGTCAGGAGACTGTGTGGGTGGGGCATGCTATTAGCATGTTACATGTAGAGTGTTGATGTTGTGCTGTTTCTCATAGGTGTCCATGTTTCTAGGCTGAAGGGCAGGGGAGAGAAATGGCACTCCCCAACTCTTGTTCTTGGAGAGTCTCCCAAGGATCCCTGCCCCTCCACACTCTAAGACTAGTTAACAATTCTCTCTCCCAATTCTCCCATTTTTCAAACTGCTGCATCTATGCTGTATCTCCACAATGCTGTTTGTTGTGCTCTCTTTAAGGGTAGGGACTCAGTTTCATTTCATCCTTCTGGCTTTCCTTGAGCTTAAAGCTGCATTTTTTTTTTTTTTTAAAGTTCTGGATGTTAAGCCCTGATGATTATAAGAATTTGTGATGTTATGCCCTTCTGATTTTCAAAGCCAAATGTTATGGGGATTTGTCTTCTCTGGTGTGTGTTCCCCATGCCTGGGGTGCCTGTTGTGAGGGTCTGTTTGTTTCTCCTCTCTATATCTCACATAGACAGTTCCACAGGTGCTTTTAGTCTTTGCCCTTTCTGCTTTCTTCAATATGACTTCTTCTCTGTGTTTAGCTGTGGACTCTGTTGTGCCAGAATTGGGCTATTTTCTGGGTATTTACACTGATATAGGATTTATGTAATTGTACCATGGGATAAGATGGGCTTAAGGTCCTCCTACTGTGTCATCTTCCCTAGATCTTGTCTTTCCTTTTTAAGTTTCTGGAAAGCTTTCTCTAGAATTAAAATTCCTATTGGTGTAACAGGTTACTCGTACAGTTTCATTTCCCTAAATTCTGTCTTAATTTCCATTTAGTAATTTTGTAGATTTTGCATTTCCATAAAACTAGTGGTATACTGATATTATCAACTGACTCCTTAGGAGGAAGAATTCCTTAATCATAGCATTTGCCATTTTCAAGTTACAAATATTCCCATCATGGTGGATTTCAAGCTACCAGTGTGTTATCAGCCCTGACACAAAATTCCTAAAAATTTAACAACTAGCTCCTGGGAACTTGAATGAGCAGATTCCAACACACCACTGAGAATAAACCTTATAAGAAGCTCCTTCTCACTCTTGTCCAATCTCTCTTTTACTCTCCAACTTTGTTTCAAGAATATTGTCATCTTGGTTGGGAGTTATTCATTCTAGCTAGTAAGTTGAAGAAGGTAGTAGAAATTTCTCAAGCATCTTTATGCTCTGTTGGCATCAGAAACAGAATTTCTGTAAAGCTATTGAAACTTTAGTGTCAGGGTCTCTTATTTGCATGAGTACTTTCTAACACCCAAGAGAAGCTTTAGCAATTTCTTATTAATAATTTTTAAAAATTATTTTTGTTAAATAAGATAAAGTTTCCCAAAATCTTATAAACTTTAATAACTCACAAAGCCTGATTGACCCTGTATAGCTCATCTAATTGGTTACTACATCAAGTAGAAAGATGAACATAGAACATTCTGCAGCTTACACCACAATTGCTTTGGTTTTTATGCCTTTTGAGTCTCTGAGTGAATTGAACATGGCTGCTCCCATCCCAATGACTGAAAATATTCCTATGGCTATTGCTGCTTTGTGATTTTTTTTTCTCTCTCTCTAACCTTGGCTAATATGTAGGGGTATTAAAATTTTGCATTACTTAGAATCAGCTAATATCAAGCCCAGCCTTTTTCAGAAAATCCAGATTATGTACAAGTATAAAATTGATATCAAAATGCCAAAATATTTTACCCATGCTGTCCCTCAGTTTTGTAGTATCAGATTATCTTGATAGTTTCCTATTCACAGGCAATTGAAGGGGAAAAAATAGTACCTCCTGGAGAGTGAAAGGGCCTATTTTCTTCTGACCCTACTCTTCAGGATCAGAATCACCTTTTATTTTTGAAGCTGATGGAAAAAGCAAAGACAACAGTTTTACATAGTAGAATAATACCTGTCAAAGATATAATGTTAGTATCTTTTAAAGCATGAGGACTTAGGTATTTTAGTCAGATAATTCTATCCTGTAATACTTTCAGCCAATGTTATATAAGTACATAGAAATATGGAGACTGACAAATGTGAACACTGAAGAACTAACTGGGTGGGCTGGTTTAGAAAGAGGGGGCGTATCCACCTATGTAAGCATGCAGTTGCATTTCCAACATAATCAGCTGCCTGAATTCCAGGCCTAAACTTAGCCAATGCATTTTCATCTATTAGTAATTAGGAGTTATTTTAAAATCTTGCCCAATTCCTTCTCCAGCATTACCTATAAATCAAATTACAGCAAAATAAATTTGATTTTTAAGTCATTTTGGGAATATTTTGTGTGTGTGTGTATTTTGTTGGTATGCAGTATTTATAGACTTAAAAAGGAAACATGAGAAATACAACCCCCACCCCCAAAAGCAAGAAAACACTACAAAAATAAAAAGTAGAAACAGAACCATGAATTACAAAGAATACTACATTAGGCAAGAAAGGACAGATTCCATTGATTTAAATCTAAATATAAAAAGAGATGGAATTACAAATTAAATTTTTAAAAAAGAAAAGGTGTGATTTAACACTTTACAAAGAAATCCTTAGCTTTACTTAAGGTTAAGTGATTTCATTTACTTGGTGCCCCAGTACTTTGAAATGCGATTTTATTTATAAATATTCAAATATCATGAAGCTGTTCAGGAAAGAATCACTTCAGTAAGATGAAATAAATTTATAGTGTCTTAATGGGTTTCTTCATCATCCTTGAAGCTTGTCCTGTATGTTCACATGTCTTTGCTTGTCATACTTATCTCAGTCTGGAAAGCTCTTGCATAGTTTAATAATTCTTGAGATTTAAACCTCCTTTCTGAACCTCCATTTGGAATCTGCTCCCCTTTTTCTCAAACTATTATTTATCCTACCCCATGATAGCACTTATTTTGCTCTCATATATTCAAGTCACCTATTCTCATCTTTCTTCCCCCAAAATCACTTTTAAGATCGAGACTCTGTATTATGCTTTTCTGTAATCCACAGTGCTTAAAACAGAGCTGGAGGTATCACAGAAAATATGAAAATAGTTTAATGGGTCCTAGGTTTTAGACCTTTCTCTTATCTAACAATGCAAAAAAAAAAAAAAAAAAGAAAGAAAGAAACAAGAAAGCAAAGAAAAAGGGTAGTTTTTAAGCCTAAAAGAACACTGAGTCATGGAGGTAGGTTTGAATCCCAGCTCTGTCACTTACATGCTTTGTGACTTGTAGCAAAAGCTTAAGTTCTCATATGATCATTTTCTTATCCCTAAAAAGGAGAAATAATAGTTAGTACCTCATAGACTTCTTGGATATGCAAAATGAGACATAAAGAAGACAAAATAAATGAGACAAAATAGCTTAAATAGCATGTGACACATAAGGACTTTGTATATATTAGCAATTATTACTAGTTATTATTATTATTATATGCACCGTTTACATGAATGCATAGCACCGGACTATGTTTCCATTATGTTAAATGAGAACTATGACTTACAAATAAGATCCTGTAACTTGATCCTAATGTAGTGACAGTGATGATTTCCTTGTGCTTTAAAAAAAAAAAAAATCCTAAGTTATCTACATATATTAGTTTATAATGGGAAAAATACATACTGTTTCTTTAAAAACTGAGGATGCATATAGTAAAATTTTGAAATAGGAACTGGCATAATTCTGTGAAGTTAAACCAAAATGTAAGTTTGACTTAAAGCTAGGAGAGTGTGAAAATCAAATTTTTACTTCAACCATGAATTGAGTCTGTGTGAAATGTGAAAGGAAACTGCTGCAGGAAACTGATGATGAACTGATGTTGCACTCTAGGTTCTATGAGAATATCTGATTTCCTCCCTTCCTTCTTTCTTTTCTTCCTTAGAGAGAGTGCACACGTGTGTGAGTGGTGGAGGGAAGGAGCACAGGAAGAGGGAGAGATAAGCAGGCTCCATGCCCAGCATGGAGCTCCATGTGGGGTTTGATCTCATAACCCTGAGATCATGACCTGAGCTGAAATCAAGAGTTAGATGCTTAACTAACTGAGCAACCCAGATGCCCCCATATGATTATCTTGTGGTACTGAGATGGAGTCTGGGTTTCAAACTGTTTATTAGTGATTAATATTTGTGAAAGAAAGAAGGAGGAAGAGAACAAGGCAGAGGAAGAAGTTGAACTGTGATGTAGGCCCACTGAGACCTTGGTCACCCTGTGAGGTCTTTGGGATAGGTATTGTCAGCCACAGTACCCCAGGTCAGTCCTGACTTGCTTAATCACAGAATGTGGGCTACTGTAAGTGTTTTACATATATTATCAAATAATACAAGGTAGTATTATTTTGATCTTATATTTGCTTTATTCTTAAATTTTCCAGCTGAGGAATCTGAACCACAAAAAGTGATGGGGTTCAGGGAAAGTCATCCCAAAAATGTCACTTTGGAATACTGATTATTTTTAATTAAAGTTCCTTAAGAAATAGCCGGTGCCAGAAGGATACTTTGACCCTCCTCTGTCCCCCTGAAAGCAAGAAAGAAATTCCCCCATGTAAATGGTTGAAGGGTAGAAGGTATCCTTATTGCCGGAGATAGGGAATTCAGGGCTGAGAAGGGTAAATAAACAAATCTTGTTACTTCACTAATCTGCTATGCCAAGTCCAAACTTCTTTATCTTTTTTTCACAAATTCATTACTTCTTTGTCTAAAAGATATAAAAGCTTTCTGCTTTGATCACTTCTTTGAGTCTTTTATTTTTATGAGCTTCCCAACATATGAAATTAACTTTGTTTTTCTCCTGCTGATCTGGATTATGTCAATTTAATTATTAGAATCAGCCAAAGAAACTAGAAAGGAAGAAAGGAAAAGTTTTCCTCCCAAAAAGAGTTAAACATCTCTGAAGATCACACAGTTAGTGGATTTAATCTCAGACAGTCTGACTCTAGAGTTAACGAATTATCCACTATCTTACTTTGCTTTAGAGAAAGAAAACCTGTAACTGCCTTATATGAGATAGGTCAGCAGTCTTGGATGAATTTCATTCCAAGATAATGAAATAAATCAGAAATCAGATTGCATTCTATAAGCATCCTTGGTAATGATTCAGATCGTGAAAATTCATGGAGATAGGTGTAAGGAATGGACAGATATAATAACAATTTCATAAAAAAAAAAAGGCAAGTTCTATGAACTATTAATGAGTGAGCCAAAAATACAAGCCATAAATTAGAAACACTAAAAATGAAAATGTTATCAATCCAAAATGGGTTCACCAAGAATGAATGTCACCGTATATACTTATCTTGCATGAATATTTATGAATTGACAAATAATTGCAGTAGGATTGTGTTGTAAAAGGCACTTACTTTCTGTTGTTAAAGATATTACAAATCAGAGTTTAGATCTAACTTTAGAACTAAGCAGAATATGTAGTTGTTTCCAGAACATAGTTTTAAGAGGACATTTAAGAAAATCAAAACAGATCTATTAAAATTCTGTCATGGGGACAGATATCACCATTCTTACTGATATTATTGCTTTAGGACCTTTTAAAGAAGTCATTCAATCAAGAACGATTATTTGGGGAGTATCTGTGGTGTGTGGTGTGTGGAACCATGAAGGCCAAAGTCTTATCTGAGTATAAAATTCTGTGGTTTTTAATCCTGTGGAGTTTGCATCTTTTACATTAGCATTCTGTTACCTGTGAACACTAAAACATCAAGCAGACATTGGTTTTTGAAGTTATCACACATTATTCTCTGCCATCACTCAGCAGATTAGACATACTATTCAAGGCCAATAAAACCAGAACAGGACTAAAGTCATTTAAAGATAGTGGTACCTAGGTCCTCTTAGTAATGAAACAGGAGGAGCACAAGGAAGAAAAGTGTAGGTGTGAAGAATTCATAATCTTTATAAAGTAGTATCCTTCATTTTCACACTGGGAATTTCTCAGTGTGCAAAGTGAAAATGAATGAATTTTACCTAGATAATGAAATGAGGTATTGAAAGACTATAAGCCCGAGGCAGTATAAACATTTTAATAGTGTTTATTCTTCTGATCCACGAGCATGGAAAAATGTCTATACTGCCTAGAGTATTCTATACTTTCAATGCTATCCCCATCAAAATTCCATTGGCATTTTTCAAAGAGCTGGAACAATCAATCCTAAAATTTGTATGGAATCAGAAGAGACCCCGAATTGCTAAGGAAATGTTGAAAAAGAAAAACAAAACTGGGGGCATCATGTTGCCTGATTTCAAGCTTTACTACAAAGCTGTAATCACTAAGACAACATGGTACTGGTACAAAAACAAACACATAGACCAGTGGAACAGAGTAGAGAGCCCAGATATGGCCCCTCAACTCCATGGTCACATAATCTCCGACAAAGCAGGAAAAAATGTACATTGGATAAAAGTCTCTTCAATAAATGGTGCTGGGGAAATTGGACAGCTACATGTAGAAAAATGAAACTCGACCATTCTCTTACATCATACACAAAGATAAACTCGAAATGGATAAGACCTTAACGTGAGGCAGGAATCTATCAAAATCCTAGAGGAGAACATAGGCAGTGACCTCTTTGACATCAGCCACAGCAACTTCTTTCAAGATATGTCTCCAAAGCAAAGGAAACAAAAGCAAAAATGAACTTTTGGGACTTCATCAAGATCAAAAACTTCTGTGCAGCATAGGAAACAGTCAATAAAACAAAGAGGCAACCCACGGAATGGGAGAAGATATTCGCAAATGACACTACAGACAAAGGGCTGATATCCAAGATCTATAAAGAACTTCCCAAACTCAACACCCAAAAATCAGATAATCACATCAGAAAATGGGCAGAAGACGTGAACAGACACTTCTCCAAAGAAGACATACAAATGGCTAACAGACACATGAAAAAATGTTCATCATCATTAGCAATCAGAGAGATTCAAATCAAAATCACATTGAGATACCACCTTACACCAGTTAGAATGGCCAAAATTAACAGGACAGTAAACAACAAGTTTTGGAAAGGATGTAGAGAAAGGGGAACCCTCTTACACTGTTGGTGGGAATGCAAGTTGGTGCAGTCACTTTGGAAAACAGTGTGGAGATTCCTTAAGAAATTAAAAATAGAGCTACCCTATGACCCTACAATTGCACTACTGGGTATTTACCCCAAAGATATAGATGTAGTGAAAAGAAGGGCCACCTGTACCACAATGTTCATAGCAGCAAAGGCTACAGTTGCCAAACTGTGGAAAGAACCAAGATGCCCTTCAACGTACGAATGGATTAAGAAGATATGGCCCATATATACAATGGAGTATTATGCCTCCATCAGAAAGGATGAATACCCAACTTTTATATCAACATGGATGGGACTGGAAGAGATTATGCTGAGTGAAATAAGCCAAGCAGACAGAGTTAATTATCATATGGTTTCACTTACTTGTGGAGCATAAGGAATAACATGGAGGACACTGGGTGAAGGAGAGGAGAAGTGAGTTGGAGGAAATCAAAGGGGGAGACAAACCATGAGAGACTGCGGACTCTGAGAAACAAACTGAAGGTTTTGGAGGGGAGGGAGGTTGGGTGAGCCTGGTGGTGGGTATTATGGAGGGCACGTATTGCATGGAGCACTGGATGTGGTGCAAAACAATGAATTTTGGAACACTGAAAAGAAATAAAATAAAATAAAATGGAAAAAAAAAAAAGAAGAAAGACTGTAAGCCCAGTAAAAATACTCAGATATCTCTATATGTGAGAAACATTTTAAACTTTTGAAAGGGATGGAAGGAACAAACCTCTCACCATCATATGGATTGTGTGGAAATGAATCCAGCAACCTCAAAGCCAAAGCCACTGCTGATTCATTGACTTTTCATGAACCAAGATCTTAGAGAGAGTGAAGCAGCTAGATATGAACATGCATTCTTCTGTATGTAAAATTTTCTCCAAAACCATAAAGATGTTTTATTTTCTGTTCTCTCCATGATTATAAATATTATAATACTTAAGAAACACAGACCCCAAAAAGTCAGCAGAAGAAAACTTACCACATGAGTACTCAGGATAACTTAAAATTAAATCACCTCAAACATTTAACATTAATTTTAAATAACTGATATCTCCAGAATACAATATTCTGGAATTGAGGGGTGGTAAGGTAAGCATGAGGTTGATAAGGCCCATAAAAAACTAACACTAGATTTATTTGTGCTTTATTTAAAAAGAAATTAAAATTGTTGATAGTAGTAAGAGTAATAAAAATGAAACCCTAAATTAGAGAATATATTTTCCTTGTAAAATAAAATATCTCCTAACTAATTATGTTTCTTTTCCACATATTCCTCATGAGTGTGTGGATAATAGATTCTCAAAGAAATTAGGAGACATAACAAAAGAAACAAAGGTCAAGTTACTGTCAGCTGACCTGCCTTCAACAAGGACATTACATAGAAGCAAGGCATATTGCTTTCTATAATGTGTCTTTTGCTAAGGAAAATTAACATGCCCAATTCTCTTCTATAATCTTTTTATATTTTTTCTTTCCTTCGGCCGCTATGTGCCAATTTTTCCCCTCTATTTCCACTTGTTATTTTTACATAAAGAAAATAATCATTGCTTCATGAAATCCCATGACCCTGCAAGATGAGAAGAGCTGCAGCCCTGAAGGAATAGCAGTAGTTGCATATAAACCACAGGGTGACATCTAAGCATTTAATTAAATCAGACGTTTTCCACAGAGTCCATAGAATATCTAGATTGAATCCCAGGTCAGGGGTTCTTGGGCAATCATCATAGCAAGAAAACCAAGAGTCAGGGGTTTTTTGGGTTGTTTTTAAAAAAGGTATTGGGCAATGTAATAAAAAATATAGTATCAAATTGCAATCAGCTTTAAATATTTTAATTCTAACCACAAATAAAAAAGCAATCCCTTTGGCATCCCAAATCACAAAAGTTGCTGTTCTCTTCTAGAGGACTACAATACCATGCTTGGGGATACAAATCTTGTGGCAGAGACTTGGGCATTTGACAGTGCCCACTGTCCAGAGACACAGTCTGGAAGAATGGGGGTCAGAGGAACAGAGGGAGGGTGCTCTTTATCCTCTATTCTGAATCTTCTCTCTTTTCTGTACTCTTAAAAATACTCTTAAATAGCAGTCAAGTTGGGATGTCTATAATTAAACAATTGAAAATAATAAGTCAATTTGACTATCAGATCTTTGTTATTGATATCACTCCTCTCATTAGGCATTTGTCTAAACAATCTTGCCCAGAAAAATAAATCTTTAATAGTTGGTTTTTAGGGGTGCCGGGCTGGCTCAGTCAGTTGAATGTCTGCCTTTGGCTTGGGCCATGATCCCAGCGTCCTGGGACCAAGCACTGCATCAGGCTCCCGCTCAGCAGGAAGCCTGCTTCTCCCTCTCCCACTCCCCCTGCTTGTGCGCATGTTCTCTGTCAAGTAAATAAATAAAATATCTTAAAAATTGGTTGGATTTTAGTCATCATGAATAGAATGGTGGTAAGACATCTTTGGGTTTTTAATTCAAATCCCTTTGCATCTTGTACACCTGATTTTATATATATCTATATGCATATGAATCCATATATATGTGAAAATGAATGCATATTATATATGCATATATGTGAAAATGAATGTATATGAATGTAGGTATCCACATTTTGCACATAAGAACCTCATTTGAATTGGCACCAGATTCATCCAATAATTAAATCAATAGTTAAGCCAAGTATAATCTCTTTTCATTAATATTGGAGTTTGTCTAAATCTTCTTATCTTTTTATTTTTTTCTCTCCCTCTGTGAGATGAGTAAGTTTGATGGGTTTAAATATTCTCTTAAAGCTTTTAAAGAAGACTCAAATGGGAAAATTTACCGTGTATTAGGAGATAATATAGTATTAATAAAAAAGAAACAAGTAGGATCTTGGTAGGAATAGAAAAATAAACTAATGGACCACAACAAAGCTCAGAAGAAGACATTTAGGACATAATTTATGATATAATTGCAACAAAAGGCAACATGAACATGGTACATTTTTCTACTAGATGATATTGGAAAAATTGGCTCATTATTTGAAAAAAGCTAAAGTTGGGCTCCCAATTTATATCAGATACAAAAGGAGACTAGATGGATTATAGGCCTTAATGTGAAAGATAAGATTCAAAGTTAATAGGGAAAAAAAAAATGGGAAGATTTTTTGTGACCTAGGAATGAGAAAGGTTTCTTCACAGAAGTCTCTAAAAGCTCAAACTCTAAAGTGAAAAAAAATTGACAGACAGCTATAATAAAATTGAAGATTTCTGTACAACAACAACAAATCCAGGAGCTAGAATAGACGAAGAAAACTACTATTAAATAGCTATATGGGATTATTATCTAGAATACACAATGGTTTTCTCCAGATGAACAGAGAAAGAGAAAATTGTTGGTATAAAGATGACAAGACTGTGAACAAACCACACCCACAGAAAGAAAGCCCAAATGGCGAACAAATCTGTGAAGAGATATTCAAACTCACTAATAATAAGAGAAAAAGGAAACTGAAAATATTTGATAGCATGGTGTAGACATCAGAATATCAAAATTATAAAGGTTCACAAAACAAAGTGTTGGTGAGGATATAGGGAGACAAGAATTTTGTGTGCTATTACGGAAATGTCAATTTGTATAGCCAGTCTAGAAAGTAATGTGAAAGCATACAAGTAAGTGAGGTATGCATGATCAATGCCATCCCTGAGTATACTTCCCAGATTATTTCTTGTTCAGTGGCCCAAGCAACCATGCAGAAGAAGGTTTGTCACAGCACTTTTTGTATTACTGAGGAATGCGAATCTATTGTTATCTCAGGGAATAGATGCATGAATGTGGATGTGTTGTATTTGGAATTCTATGCAGGGTTAGAGGTAACAGACCCGGTGTCCTAACAACAACATGGAAAAGCACAATACTGAATGTGAAAAAGACAAAATAAGATTTTAGATCCATTTATACAAAACCTCATAAGCACGTAAAACAATACTACATATTTAAGTATGTATATCAAGTGTGGAGGGGCTACGAAATGAAGAGTAAGTAGTGAGTGGGAGTAGGGATTGAGAAAAAGAAAATGAAAAGAATGACCATTGAAGTTTATCAAAGGAGAAAGAAAAATATTATTAATAAGTGAAAATTTTTATTGTAAACTTTTATGAAAACTCCTTAATTACATTTAACATAAATTTCCCAATAGTTCCCTTATGCCTACATGACCCCTGCATGACCCGGGGCCTGTCCATACAACTCTCATTACATTTCAACCATATGGGTCTAACCTCAAGTCTGGGACAGACCACAGGCTTTCATACGTCAGACTCATTCTTCATTTGGTTTCCTTGTCATAGAAGGCCACTTCTTATTTGGGGTTTGCTTAATTGATACTTCTTAGAAATATGGTCTCTGTTCATACTTTCAAAAAGGTTTCCCTCTCTCATTCTCTATTATAGCTCCTACTTTAATTCTTTGTTTACACTTACAACAATTTGCAGTTATTTTATTTGCCTGTTCTTACACACCATTTATTCCCTGCTAGCAGGTGAACTCTAGCAGGAAATGTGCTGTTGTCTCCCTATCCCTTGTTACATCTGTAGCACCTAGCACATAGTGAGCATCAGGTGTGTAGGATGAGTGAATGAATGAAGGAATGAATGAACACATTTTAGGCACAGAAGTTAACAAGTTTTCAGAACTTGAGGATGCTTTTCTTTTAAAATCAAAAATAGAAGATATTTTAAAAGGGATAGACAGATATAAGGGAATTTTTGCAAAATCATCTTCCTGCACTTCTTACTACACTTAAAAAAAAGATTTTATCTGTAAGGTTTGGGAAGCAATTTATATAAATAGAGTACCATATTCCACTTAATTATTAATTTAATTATTAAAATATCCATATTGAACAATATTTGTATTGTATTAAAACTATCATTATTGTTATTACTATGTGATTACAGCTTTTCAAGTGTTGTGGGTGTATTTTCAGGTATTCTTGGTATGTCCCATACAAACTATTCCTCTTAAAAAAATATATATATATATATATATAAATGCACATGTATATATATAAAATATATGTAATCTTCAAAGCGAAAGTAAAGAAGAATACTAATACAATATGACCCTCAATGATTCACTTGTGAAGAAAAGAGAAAATGAAGTTTAAAAGTAAATTATGTTTGACTTTTAAGATTTAAAAATGTCTATTAAGATCAGCTGAGGCTCCTACCACAAATCTTATCTATTTTATGAGACCTATTTTCCTCAGGGAAACTGAGTCACAAAAGGATTGTTTAAGGTCACACATGAGTCAATGACTCTGCTCGGAATGAAAACCCGAAGTGCTGACTCACTGCATTCTAAGTGGTGAGCCCTTAGCCTCAGTCCTCAACTGCCATACTCAGCCAGTCTGAGGTCAGTAACTGCTTTGAAGAAATCATAACTGTCTTCAGTCATGGCAGAGGGAACTCTATAGATATTGACATGTCCTGTGGTATTTCTATTTTTTTTTAAAAAGGAAAAACTATAAATAAAACAATCAAAATATACTAATACAGGAGGAAGAGAAAGAATCTTTCATTTTTTTGTACATTGTAAAGGACTGTATAAAAACCCCAAAACATCACATTTTTACCAAGAACAAAGTTCTCAGTTCTTCATTACTAACAACCCAAGGGACATTAGCATTTTCCTACTTCATTATAATTGCTTTCAATTATAAATGAAGTGATTTGGTTAATTGCTAAAATGGCTGGTATTTTTGTATACCAAGGTCAGTTGAACTCATTCAATCAGTTATTCACTCAATGTATATTTATTTGGTGTGTTAAAAACCATGTTAGGTGCCAGACGTAATCCTTTCTCTCATAGAACTTATTTTTTATTTTCATAAATAGGTGAAACATGCTCACCCATGAGTAGAGCATAAAAGATCAGACCTATTTTATTTTTTTCTATTACACTACTTACTGAAAAATGATAATTTATTTTTATTTTTATTTTTATTTATTTTTATTTTTTTTAAAGATTTTATTTATTTATTTGACAGACAGAGATCACAGGTAGGCAGAGAGGCAGGCAGAGAGAGGAAGGGAAGCAGGCTCCCTGCTGAGCAGAGAGCCCGACGCGGGGCTCGATCCCAGGAGTCTGGGATCATGACCTGAGCCGAAGGCAGAGGCTTTAACCCACTGAGCCACCCAGGCGCCCCGAAAAATGATAATTTCATTAAAACTTTTTCTATAAAGTATACAATACCTAAGATATTTTTTAGTGCTAAATTTGAAAAGAAGCAAAATTATTTGAAGGCATCTGAACTCTTTGCTATCCACACGGAAAATGAGCTGTGATTGTGGGCAATAAAATATGTGTTTTGTTACTGGTCAGAAATGACGAGTCATGATACATTCATAACAATGTGGATATTATATGTCTTGAAAATTAGACTGTGTATTCAGCTGAAACAGAACTGAACTGTGCTGAAATATTCGGTTGATTATTTTCTTTATGGCCCTAGTATACCGTTAACCTCCATAGTAAATATTCACAATCCAATTTATTCAAGATCATGTGCAAGTGGCTTTGACACAATTAAAAAGCATACATAGCTTCCAGGTGGAAACTTGATAATTAGGGAACTGTAATCCCTCAAAGGTTAAGAAAATATGTGTTTATTTTCATTATAAGTTAAAATTTAAGATCTGACACTAATTTAAAAAGGGTGCCATATTTTACTCACAAATATGCCCAGGTTATTTTTTTAAAAGGATAAATATCCGGGGTTCCTGGGTGACTCAGTGGGTTAAAGCCTCTGCCTTCAGCTCAGGTCATGATCTCAGTGTTGTGGGATGGAGCCGCATCGGGCTCTCTGCTCCGCAGGGAGCCTGCTTCCTCCTCTCTCTCTCTCTGCCTGTCTCTCTGCCTACTTGTGATCTCTGTCTGTCAGATAAATAAATAAAATCTTAAAAAAAAAAAAAAAAGGATAAATATCCAAACTCCAAAATGGAATAAGTTATATCCAAATGGAGGATGCCCCATTTAGAGTTCCACAACAAACAAAGTTTCTGTGACTAATGGATACTGTATAAAGAAATTCTGTGTGGAAACTCACATACGTGGACAGAGCAGAGGCCAGAAGCTCTGATTCACAGTTCCCAGCTTTTAACCACTATCTACTTCCTTCCATTCCCCTGACTCCTGCCATGAGGGAATAACACATGAATGAAACCTGAAGAATGAAGTCCTCAAATTGCAGAAAACAGTTCAACGAAGGCAACAGGGTATAGTGGAAAGAGCTTTGCAGTTAGAAAAACAATGTCAAAACTCCCAAGCACACATATTTTTCCTCTTCAGATTTCCATTTGCTCATTACTAAGTTGGGAATAACAATGCTGAACTTATGGAGTAGATCATGATGATGATTGCCATTGCTGATGGTGATGATAATGATAATGATAATGTGGATTGTTGATGGTTATGAGGTTATCTAACATGTATTTCATGCTTTCCAGTGGGCGGACTCAGTGTTAGGTGCTCTGCATTTCCTGTGCAGTCTAGTGTGGTGGTAAGAACGTGCGCCTTGATGGATTTGGAGGGGGCAGGGTGTGACAAGTGGCTTTGCTGGTACCCTGTGACCTTGTGTAGCACTTTATGTCTCTGAGTTTCAGGGTTTTTGTTTTTTTTTTTTTAATCTGCAAAATGGGACTTATAATCATACCTTATTCTTAATTATTGTGAGGATCAAGTAAGAAAAAGTATGTAACATGCCCTTCTCAGTGGCTGGCCTATGTTGAGTCATTTCCTTTCTGCTTGATATGACAGTTGAACCCATGTAGCTACTTCTTCCTGGAAAAAGGGAAATCATTAAACCTAACACTGGCTTGATTTTCTCTAGGTGTGGGTAGAATCATTCACCCTTCCAAAATAAAAGAGTAAGGGTGTTATGGGCTGGATTGTGTCTCCTCAAAATTTAGAGGTGAAACCCTAACCCATAATATCTCTGAGTACAACTATTTAGGGATAAGGTCTCTAAAGAGGTGATTAAATTGAAATGACATCATATGAGTGGACCTTATCCAAACAGAGTGATGTCTTCATAAGAAGAAAATTTGGACACACAAAGGACATCAGGGATATGCATGCCCATAGAACAAAAATCATGTGAGGACACAGGGTGCCACCTACAAGGCAAGATGACAACCAAGGTTTACAACCAAACCCCTTGACACTCTGATGTTGGACTTTTAGCTTCTAGGACTGTAAGAAAATATTGTTTAAGTCACCCAATCTGTGTTATTTGTTGTAGCAGCCCAAGCAAACCAATACAAGAGGTTTCCCAACTTGCAAGATGCTTGCTTCACATCCTTTTTTTTTTTTTTAATTTTATTTTTTATAAACATATATTTTTTTTCCCCAGGGGTACAGGTCTGTGAATCGCCAGGTTTACATACTTCACAGCACTCACCATAGCACATACCCTCCCCAATGTCCATAATAACCCCATCCCCCCCAACACCCCTCCCCCCAGCAACCCTCAGTTTGTTTTGTGAGATTAAGAGTCACTTATGGTTTATCTCCCTCCCAATCCCATCTTGCTTCATTTACTCTTCTCCTACTCCCTTAACCCCCCATGTTGCATCTCCTCTCCCTCATATCAGGGAGATCATATGATAGTTGTCTTTCTCCGATTGACTTATTTCGCTAAGCATGATACCCTCTAGTTCTATCCATGTCATCGCAAATGGCAAGATTTCATTTCTTTTGATGGCTGCATAGTATTCCATTGTGTATATATACCACCTCTTCTTTATCCATTCGTCTGTTGATGGACATCTAGGTTCTTTCCATAGTTTGGCTATTGTAGACATTGCTGCTATAAACATTCGGGTGCACGTGCCCCTTCGGATCACTACGTTTGTATCTTTAGGGTAAATACCCAGCAGTGCAATTGCTGGGTCATAGGGTAGTTCTATCTTCAACATTTTGAGGAACCTCCATGCTGTTTTCCAGAGTGGTTGCACCAGCTTGCATTCCCACCAACAGTGTAGGAGGGTTCCCCTTTCTCCGCATCCTCGCCAGCATCTGTCATTTCCTGACTTGTTAATTTTAGCCATTCTGACCGGTGTGAGGTGGTATCTCATTGTGGTTTTGATTTGTATTTCCCTGATGCCGAGTGATATGGAACACTTTTTCATGTGTCTGTTGGCCATCTGGATGTCTTCTTTGCAGAAATGTCTGTTCATGTCTTCTGCCCATTTCTTGATTGGATTATTTGTTCTTTGGGTGTTGAGTTTGCTAAGTTCTTTATAGATTCTGGACACTAGCCCTTTATCTGATATGTCGTTTGCAAATATCTTCTCCCATTCTGTCAGTTGTCTTTTGGTTTTGTTAACTGTTTCCTTTGCTGTGCAAAAGCTTTTGATCTTGATAAAATCCCAATAGTTCATTTTTGCCCTTGCTTCCCTTGCCTTTGGCGATGTTCCTAGGAAGATGTTGCTGAGGCTGAGGTCGAAGAGGTTGCTGCCTGTGTTCTCCTCAAGGATTCTGATGGACTCCTTTCTCACATTGAGGTCCTTCATCCATTTTGAGTCTATTTTCGTGTGTGGTGTAAGGAAATGATCCAATTTCATTTTTCTGCATGTGGCTGTCCAATTTTCCCAACACCATTTATTGAAGAGGCTGTCTTTTTTCCATTGGACATTCTTTCCTGCTTTGTCAAAGATTAGTTGACCATAGAATTGAGGGTCTATTTCTGGGCTCTCTATTCTGTTCCATTGATCTATGTGTCTGTTTTTGTGCCAGTACCATGCTGTCTTGATGATGACAGCTTTGTAGTAGAGCTTGAAGTCTGGAATTGTGATGCCACCAACTTTGGCTTTCTTTTTCAATATTCCTTTGGCTATTCGAGGTCTTTTCTGGTTCCATATAAATTTTAGGATTATTTGTTCCATTTCTTTGAAAAAAATGGATGGTACTTTGATAGGAATTTCATTAAATGTGTAGATTGCTTTAGGTAGCATAGACATTTTCACAATATTTATTCTTCCAATCCAGGAGCATGGAACATTTTTCCATTTCTTTGTGTCTTCCTCAATTTCTTTCATGAGTACTTTATAGTTTTCTGTGTATAGATTCTTAGTCTCTTTGGTTAGGTTTATTCCTAGGTATCTTATAGTTTTGGGTGCAATTGTAAATGGGATGGACTCCTTAATTTCTCTTTCTTCTGTCTTGTTGTTGGTGTAGAGAAATGCAACTGATTTCTGTGCATTGATTTTATATCCTGACACTTTACTGAATTCCTGTACCAGTTCTAGCAGTTTTGGAGTGGAGTCTTTTGGGTTTTCCACATATAGTATCATATCATCTGTGAAGAGTGATAGTTTGACTTCTTCTTTGCCAATTTGGATGCCTTTAATTTCTTTTTGTTGTCTGATTGCTGAGGCTAGGACTTCTAGTACTATGTTGAATAGCAGTGGTGATAACGGACATCCCTGCCGTGTTCCTGACCTTAGCGGAAATGCTTTCAGTTTTTCTCCATTGAGAATGATATTTGCGATGGGTTTTTCATAGATGGCTTTGATAATATTGAGGTATGTGCCCTCTATCCCTACACTTTGAAGAGTTTTGATCAGGAAGGGATGCTGTACTTTGTCAAATGCTTTTTCAGCATCTATGGAGAGTATCATATGGTTCTTGTTCTTTCTTTTATTAATGTGTTGTATCACATTGATTGATTTGCGGATGTTGAACCAACCTTGCAGCCCTGGAATAAATCCCACTTGGTCATGGTGAATAATCCTTTTAATGTACTGTTGAATCCTATTGGCTAGTATTTTGGTGAGAATTTTTGCATCTGTGTTCATCAAGGATATTGGTCTGTAGTTCTCTTTTTTGATGGGATCCTTGTCTGGTTTTGGGATCAAGGTGATGCTGGCCTCATAAAAGGAGTTTGGAAGTTTTCCTTCCATTTCTATTTTTTGGAACAGTTTCAGGAGAATAGGAATTAGTTCTTCCTTAAATGTTTGGTAGAATTCCCCCGGGAAGCCGTCTGGCCCTGGGCTTTTGTTTGTTTGGAGATTTTTGATGACTGTTTCAATCTCCTTACTGGTTATGGGTCTGTTCAGGCTTTCTCTTTCTTCCTGGTTCAGTTGTGGTAGTTTATATGTCTCTAGGAATGCATCCATTTCTTCCAGACTGTCAAATTGGTTGGCATAGAGTTGCTCATAATATGTTCTTATGATTGTCTGTATTTCTTTGGTGTTAGTTATGATCTCTCCTCTTTCATTCATGATTTTATTGATTTGGGTCCTTTCTCTTTTCTTTTTGATAAGTCTGGCCAGGGGTTTATCAATCTTATTAATTCTTTCAAAGAACCAGCTCCTAGTTTCGTTGATTTGTTCTATTGTTTTTTTTGGTTTCTATTTCATTGATTTCTGCTCTGATCTTTATGATTTCTCTTCTCCTGCTGGGTTTAGGGTTTCTTTCTTGTTCTTTCTCCAGCTCCTTTAAGTGTAGGGTTAGGTTGTGTACCTGACACCTTTCTTGTTTCTTGAGAAAGGCTTGTACCGCTATATATTTTCCTCTCAGGACTGCCTTTGTTGTGTCCCACAGATTTTGAACCGTTGTGTTTTCATTATCATTTGTTTCCAGGAATTTTTTCAATTCTTCTTTAATTTCCTGGTTGACCCATTCTATCTTTAGAAGGATGCTGTTTAGTCTCCATGTATTTGGGTTCTTTCCAAATTTCCTCTTGTGATTGAGTTCTAGCTTCAGAGCATTGTGGTCTGAAAATATGCAGGGAATGATCCCAATCTTTTGATACCGGTTGAGACCTGATTTAGGACCGAGGATGTGATCTATTCTGGAGAATGTTCCATGTGCACTAGAGAAGAATGTGTATTCTGTTGCTTTGGGATGAAATGTTCTGAATATATCTGTGATATCCACCTGGTCCAGTGTGTGATTTAAGGCCTTTATTTCCTTGTTGATCTTTTGCTTGGATGATCTGTCCATTTCCGTGAGGGGAGTGTTAAAGTCCCCTACTATTATTGTATTATTGTTGATGTGTTTCTTTGATTTTGTTATTAATTGGTTTATTTAGTTGGCTGCTCCCACGTTAGGGGCATAGATATTTAAAATTGTTAGATCTTCTTGTTGGACAGATCCTTTGAGTATGATATAGTGTCCTTCCTCCTCTCTTATTATAGTCTTTGGCTTAAAATCTAATTGATCTGATACAAGGATTGCCACTCCTGCTTTCTTCTGATGTCCATTAGCATGGTAAATTCTTTTCCATCCCCTCACTTTAAATCTGAAGGTGTCTTCGGGTTTCAAATGAGTTTCTTGTAGGCAACATATAGATGGGTTTTGTTTTTTTATCCATTCTGATACCCTGTGTCTTTTGATTGGGGCATTTAGCCCATTTACATTCAGGGTAACTATTGAGAGATATGAATTTAGTGCCATTGTATTGCCTGTAAGGTGACTGTTATTGTATATTGTTTCTGTTCCTTTCTGATCTACTACTTTTAGGCTCTCTGTTTAGAGGACCCCTTTCAATATTTCCTGTAGAGCTGGTTTGGTGTTTGCAAATTCTTTCAGTTTTTGTTTGTCCTGGGAGCTTTTAATCTCTCCTTCTATTTTCAATGATAGCCTAGCTGGATATAGTATTCTTGGCTGCATGTTTTTCTCGTTTAGTACTCTGAATATATCATGCCAGCTCTTTCTGGCCTGCCAGGTCTCTGTGGATAAGTCTGCTGCCAATCTAATATTTTTACCATTGTATGTTACAGACTTCTTTTCCTGGGCTGCTTTCAGGATTTTCTCTTTGTCACTAAGACTTGTAAATTTTACTATTAGGTGACAGGGTGTGGACCTATTCTTATTGATTTTGAGGGGGGTTCTCTGAAACTCCTGGATTTTGATGCTTGTTCCCTTTTCCATATTGGGGAAATTCTCTCCAATAATTCTCTCCAATATACCTTCTGCTCCCCTCTCTCTTTCTTCTTCTTCTGGAATCCCAATTATTCTAATGTTGTTTCATCTTATGGTGTCACTTATCTCTCGAATTCTGCCCTCGTGGTCCAGTAGCTGTTTGTCCCTCTTTTGCTCAGCTTCTTTATTCTCTGTCATTTGGTCTCCTATATCGCTAATTCTTTCTTCTGCCTCATTTATCCTAGCAGTGAGAGCCTCCATTTTTGATTGCACCTCATTAATAGCTTTTTTTATTTCAACTTGATTAGATTTTAGTTCTTTTATTTCTCCAGAAAGGGCTTTTATATCTCCCGAGAGGGTTTCTCTAATATCTTCCATGCCTTTTTCGAGCCTGGCTAGCACCTTGAGAATCGTCATTCTGAACTCTAGATCTGACATATTACCAATGTCTGTATTGATTAGGTCCCTAGCCTTTGGTACTGCCTCTTGTTCTTTTTTTTGTGGTGAATTTTTCCTCCTTGTCATTTTGTCCAGTTAAGAGTATATGAAGGAACAAGTAAAATACTAAAAGGGTGGCAACAACCCCAGGAGAATATGCTTTAGCCAAATCAGAAGAGATCCCAAATCGTGGGGGGGGGGGGGGGGGGAGGGGAAAAAAAAA
>NW_022631017.1:16637642-16688821 GCF_010015895.1 Lontra canadensis
GGGGGGGAAGGGGATATAAAGAGGTTCAGAAAGAAAAAAAAAGAAAAAGAAAAAAGAAAAAAGAAACAAATAAAAAAAGAAAACCAATAATGAAAAAATATAAAAAGGAAAAAATATATATATATATATTAGATAAACTAGTTAAAAAACGTTAAAAAAGAAAAGGGTAAAAGTTAAAAAAATTTAGCAGAAGAAGAGAAAAAAAATTGAAAAAGAAAAAAAAATTAAATTAACTACAAGGCTAAAGAATCATGGGGAGAAAGCCATGAGTTCTGTGCTTTGCTTTCTCCTCCTCTGGTATTCCGCTGCTCTCCATGGTATTGAAACTGCACTCCTTGGTAGGTGAACTTGGTCCTGGCTGGGTTTCTTGTTGATCTTCTGGGGGAGGGGCCTGTTGTAGTGATTCTCAAGTGTCTTTGCCCCAGGCGGAGTTGCACCGCCCTTACCAGGGGCCTGGCTGAGTAATCCGCTCGGGTTTGCTTTCGGGAGCTTTTGTTCCCTGAGCGCTTTCCGTAGAGTTCCGGAGGACGGGAATGAAGATGGCGGCCTCCCAGTCTCCGGCCCAGAGGAGCCGAGAGTCTGGGGCCCCACTCCTCAGTGTGCCCTCAGAGAACAGCGCCCAATTGCTCCCGTCACCCTGGCCTCTGGCCACGCTCCGAGTTTACCGAGCCTGAGACCGGTTCAAGGTAACCCCTAGCTGAGAGCTCACTCCTCGGCTCTGTCTCTGTAGCCGGCTTCCCGGTTCTAATGCCCGTAAGCTCTGCGACACTCAGACATCCCCGATCCTTCTGTGACCCTGCGGGACCTGAGGCCACGCTGACCCTGCGTGCGTTTCACCCCAGTTAAGCCTCTGGAGTGATGTCCCTCAGCGGAACAGACTTTTAAAAGTCCTGATTTTGTGCTCCGTTGCTCCGCCGCTTGCCGGGAGCCGGCCTCTCCCCCCGCGGTCTATCTTCCCGTCGCTTTGGATTCACTTCTCCACCAGTCCTACCTTTCAGAAAGTGGTTGATTTTCTGTTTCTAGAATTGCTGTTCTTCTTCTCTTCGATCTCCCGTTGGATTTGTAGGTGTTTGCAATCTTTAGATAAGCTTCTAGCTGATCTCCTGCTACCTGAAGTAGTCTCAGCCTGCTACTTCTCCGCCATCTTGACTCCTCTTGCTTCACATCCTTTAAAAAGAAGGCTAGGTGCCAGCCTTCTAGGCAGCCCCTGTGGCTGGCTCAGCTGTGCCCCAGTGTAGTGTCTGGGGCATAGCGTTCTAGGCATTCAATGTCTGAACTTCCCATAAAAACTCTGAGGCCTGCTCTTCTTTTGCCCAGAAGATTGTATTGTTAAAGTGAACATTTTTGTGATCCTTTGTTTGTTTGTTTGTTTTTGTTGTTGTTGTTGTTTTGTTTGTTTGTTTTTGGCATACGCCAGTGGTTTGGAAAATACACAATGAGTGAAACCAAGCATAAGATGTGTTACCAAGGGAAAATGGATAAATATGATTATTGATGAACAAATGGTTGGGAATGCAAGGAATGTAAGAGGTACATATCCTTCTATACAGCACGGATGTGCCTCCTGTATGATTCTATGTATGGCCTTATATTAATGTTTTGTTGAAAAATTTATATTTCATTAGCTTTTAGGAAGAAATATATTCCAATTCCTATTGATTTTAAAAGTAGACCATCACATACTTGAAAAAAAAAATGGACATTTTTATAAAAGCTCCTAGGCATTTGAGCTTTCACAAGATGCAATACAAAATGAAACAGTCTAGTTTAAAACAATGGCTAGTGTCAGAACAAACATCAGGAGCAAGGAGCAACTCAGATTGTGAAAGCTATGATTGTTTAGAATGTGGAAATCCTACTGGTGGAAAAGTCTCTAGAGCAGTAGCAGAAAAGAAAAAAGAAACCACGACATAAAGTTGTTGAAGAAGATATTAATGATATTGTAGGAATTCTTTTTTTTTTTTTAAGAATTTATTTATTTATTTGACAGACAGAGAGAGAGAGAGAAATGGAGCACAGGCAGGCATGCTGCAGGTAGAGGGAGAGGGAGACGCATGGATTCCTGATGGGGCTTGATCCCAGGACCCTGGGATCATGACCTGAGCAGAACAGAGACACTTAACAACTGAGCCACCCAGGCGCCCCAATATTGTACGGTTTCTTAATTTTCATTATTATTTTTTGCCAAATATTTAGCAGACCTAATAATAGATACTCAGGCTGTGGGTGCATTTTTAATAGTTTTAAGATATTACAATGTAGGATCTGAAATCATATCAGTGACTCTCTACACTGTAACATTGTTGTCTATTGGTCTATTTGCATTTTGAATGAATCTTTTACTCAAAAGAACTTTTTTGCTCCTTATTTACATAGACATTGCACTAGATTAACAGGTCTCAAAGTGTGGTCTGATGCCTCTTAGTTCCCAAGACGCTTTCAAGGTCAAAACAATTTTCCTAATAGTATTAAGGCATTATTTGCCTTTTTACTATGTTGACCTGTACATTGATGGTGCAAAGTTCTGTTGGGTAGTGTTGTTGACTCTTTACTGCAAGTCAAGGCATTGGGTCCAAACTGTCCATTACATTTTCATTGCTATGCACTGATAAGAAAGAAGGAAAAAGAAAAAGAAAAAAGAAAGGAAAAAGAAAAAGAAAAAAGAAAGGAAAAAGAAAAAAAAGTATCACTTAAGAATATTCACTTCACTAGAGGGTATTATGCTAAGTGAAATAAGTCAATCAGAGAAAGACGATTATCATATGATCTCACTGATATGTGGAATTTAAGAAACAAGACAGAGAATCATAGGGAAAGAGAGGAAAAAATGCAACAAGATGAAACCAGAGAGGGAGACAAACCATAAGAAACCGAATTACAGAGACAAACTGAGGGTTACTGGAGAGGAGGAGAGTGGATGGATGGGATAACTGAGCGACAGACATTGGGGAGGATACGTGTAGTAATGAGCACTGGGTATTATATAAGACTGATGAATCACAGACCTGTACCCCTGAAAAAATAATATATTATATGTTAATTAATTGATTTAAATAAAAATTTAAAAAAGAATATTCACTTAATGAAGCAATCAATTTCTAGATTTTATTAAATCTCAACACTTGAGTATACCTCTTTTAAGATTCTGTTCAAAGAATTAGGAATGTGCACAGAGAACCCTGTTGCCCAACAAGGAACAATGGTTGTCTTGAGGAAAATCACTTAAGCAATTTCTTTAAGCAAATTTCTGAGCTGAATGAACTAACTTCTTTTTTTCATAGAATACTCTTTTTCTTGAAATAAGGGCTAACAGACAAACTATGGCTTTCGAGACTTGGGTGTTTGGCAGAAATTTTCTCAAAAATTCAAAAAGTGAGCCTTTACATCAAGGAAAACAATGGATAGGATTTGCTCTCAATGATGTAATTCAGACTTTCCAAACAAAAATTAGAATTTTGGAAAATGTCAAACCAATGTGAGGAGCTTCCTAGTACTAAAAGACTTCTGATGTGATCAGTGGTAATATTAATGAATATTATTTTTTGATACATTAAAAGGTCTGTATTACTCAGTGGTTCAGCATTTTCCATAAGACTAATGTGTAATGTTACAAAACCATGCATGGGTAAAAGATCTGTTCAAAATGCAAATAGACTATAGTCTATTGTAAAAGAATGTGGATAGCTCATTGATAGTTTCAGATTCCACCTGGTAGTAATCGTAAAAATTTAGAGTTTGTTGAATTTTGGTATAATTCAAAGAGGAATACAATTACCCAAAAAGTCTACTCTTCCCCTTTCCAACTACATACCAATGCGAAGGCAGATATTCTTTGTTTATTTCAACCAAAATATTACAACCAAATGAATGCAGAAACCAGTATAAGAGTTCAGTTCTCTTATATTAAGACAGACATAACAAATGTTTAAAAAAAAATTAAATGGCACTCTGTTTGCTAACTTTTTCCCTTGGAAATATAGGGTTTTTTTTTTTTTTTTGCAAAATTATTATCCATATTAACTGTAAATTATATTAATAGTAAAAATCAGCCATGTGATTATGAGCTTTGTTATTTTCAATGTATTCATGAATAAATATTTTTAAAAATTCTCAACTTTTACTACAAAGACCCATCTTCTCCATTTGACTTAAGTAAGACTCATTTTCCATTTGACTTAGGTAAGACTTATTGTCAACTTTTTTCCCCCACTGGGAGGCAGGGGGCAGAGAGAGAAGGTGAAAAAGAGAATCTTAAGGAGTTTCCATGCCCTGTGGACCCCAACATGGGGCTCCATCTCAAGATCCTGAGATCATGACCTGAGCCAAAAGCAAGAGTCAGATGCCTAACCAACTGAGCCACCAAGGCAACCCTCATGGTCAACTCTTATTTCTGATTCCCATTAGACTCTCAGTGACTCCCTTGTTTACCTTTGGCCACACTGAAGGACTTTTCAAACCCCCATTCTTTGTCTTCTAAATAACTAGCCAGACTTACTCTCCCTGCCAAAAGATCTTAGACACGGAGATAAATGTTTCTTATTCAACTGACTGACTGAACTCCTTTGATGACAAAACCAATTCCACTGTAAAATCATCCTTTCTGGAACTTGTCTATTCTTCCCTATAAAAAGTCCTCCCTATAAAACTATACACTGCCAAGGCACTCTACTATTCAGATCTAGAATGTTCTCCCTATTGTAATCATAGCTAAATAAAATAAAATTCATCATTGTTCATTGTTGTTACTGTTCTTTTGCCTTTGACATTAAGAATTCATCGTTTTGTTATCTTCTAGCTTTGAAATATGTTGAGCCCTATAAAAATAAGAAACTCTGGATTGACATTTAGTTTTAAAAACATAAAATGTTTATAATGCAAAATTCATCTGTTGAAACTTCAACCAAATTAAAGTGAATTATATGTCCATATGTGCATACAGTTTTCTCTATGATTTCATTCAAGAGCAGGAAAGAACCAGATGAATCAGGCAATGGCTTAAATAGCAACAGAAGAGAAAGATCTTCCTATGCAGGTTGCACAATAGGATGAAAGGTCACTACACATATAGTGCAATTTGTAGAGCAGAAAGCAATCCCCCAATCTGTCCTTTATATTTGGGCATGTTGTGTGTGTGTGTGTGTGTGTGTGTGTGTTGGATGGAAGGAATTCAGAAAGTGGCATTTAAGTGAGTGGTGTATCAATAAATTGAGAACATGAGATGTTGATTTAGCACTGCACACTGATATCAGCTAATTCCTTAGCCTGCTAATAAAGGAAGATATAGAAGATGACAGGATGGTTATCAAAAAATGGGAGTTGTGAGGGGAGAAGGGAAGGAAGGACATGGAATCTGACTGCAACAATAACACTGAAATAGACTAATTGTTCTTATTTTTCAGTTCTACTTACAGATCTATCCTTCATTTTAACATGTTGGTCTTTTGACTCTATTCACTGACTCAGGAAATTGGGAAGCTCCTATAGAGGTTAGGAATCAAGCATGGTTTAGGACCCATTAGTCCCTGCCATACTGCTGGACACAGCCCCCCTATGTGCTTGCCTAGGTACCTTAGCCAGGAAATAACCAACAGCTGAGACTTAGTAAGAAAAATCATGCCATTCCTTATTACTGGAATCTGTAATTCTCATCATCAGTTCAATGCATTTTTCATAGTAATAAGTATAAAAAAAAAAAAAAAGGGAAATGTCAGTGGATAAAAGGTCTCTGGTGAGGCTCCTGCTCATGTAATGCTAACTTCCTGTGAAGAGAGATTATCCCCATCAAATAAACAACACTAAAAACACAGACTTTGGAAGCAGGTATACTTGTAACACTTTGGCAATGTAATGCAGTCTAAAGACTACTAAGTCTTTTTAGTTTAGTTAGAGTTTTTACTAACTATATCCTGTATTGTTACATATACACTCATTTACATTCACTTCTGTACACTATAAAAAACTCAAGAGTTGAAAAGAAAAATACTATTTCTGAATATTTTAAAAGTTGTAGCTCTTAACTTTAGCTATAAACCTTGAAAAATATTTTTATTGATTTATATAATATAACCAAATGACTCATGAATTGGGCTATATGTTGATTGATGGATATAAAATTAAAGTAAATCTTCACCAGAGGTGCCTGGGTGGCTCAGTAGGTTGAGATGGCAACTCTAGGTTTCCACTCCGTTTGTGATCCCAGGGTTGTGAGATCAAGCCCTACGTTGGGCTCCCCATCAGTGGGGAATCTGCTTGAGATTCTCTCCCTCTCCCCCTTCCCCTGCTCTCAAGCTCTTTCTCTTTCTCTAAAATAAATAATCTTTTAAAAAAAAGTAAATTTTCACCAAAGTTTTCCTACATTGAAATATTAACTATCCTTTTGTAACATTGGTTAAAAACAAGAAATATTTTGGTAATAATACCTTTGGAATTGTATACTATCATTCTGTTAAGAAGTTTAATAATTTTATCTTTTGGGAATTAATTATTCTCATAACATTCCTAAGAGGGGATATTATTTTAATATCCAAATATTTTAAATTATTTGATTTCTTCTCCTAAATAGCACTAAACTTATTTTGATTGAAAACTGAAGTGCAATGAAATCATATTACAGCTTAATTTATAGGAAGTTTCTCTTCTGAGTGTATGAAATAAATATGAAAACAAAATTTGAGAATAAAAATTTTCCACATAATTAGAAAAATTTAGAAAATATAGAGAAACTATCATTTTTCAAATTTCAAGATTTACTTTTCCAGATTTTTAAAAAATTATTTAATTAATTAATTTGACAGAGAGAGAGAGAGAGATCACAAGTAGGCAGGGAGGCAGGCAGAGAGAGAGATGGAAGCAGGCTCCCCACTGAACAGAGAGCCTAATGTGGGGCTCGATCCCAGGACCCCGAGATCATGACCTGAGCTGAAGGCAGAGGCTTAACCCACTGAGCCACCCAGATGCCCCTATTTTTCCAGATTTTTTAGTGGACTATTAAAGTAGTCTACCATTTGAAGTTATATTCATTATGTGCTTTTTTTTTTTTTTGGTGAGTCAGAAAAAAACATTTATTCTAAATATTTTAGATAGTCTCATACCATATAAAAATGTAATCTAGAAGATTCTTTAGAGAAAAAACTCTCAAAGCAACATTCTTTATTCCTACTCTATAGCAACTTCATCTGAAAAAAGAACTATTACTGAAGTGAGGATCTACTTCATGAGAGAGAAAATCAAAAGTTTCTGGATTTTGGGGGCCCCTGGGTGGCTCAGTGGGTTAAAGCCTCTGCCTTCAGCTCAGGTCATGATCTCAGGGTCCTAGGATCGAGTCCCGCATTGGGCTCCCTGCTCAGGGGGGAGCCTGCTTCCCTTCCTCTCTCTCTTCCTGCCTCTCTGCCTACTTGTGATCTCTGTCTGTCAAATAAATAAATAAAATCTTTAAAAAAAAAAAAAGATTTCGGAAAGACACCTCCCTAACGTGATAATCTCTCTCATGTAGCTCTCGGAGGCCACTCAGCCAACTAGTCATGATAACCAGAGAGAGCTTTCTGGAGTTCAGTACTCAGTAAATCAGTACTCAGCAGCTCAGGACATACCAGATAGAAGCCTTGACTGTGACACCATCTCCATCTTTTCGTCAACAATATCCTTAACTATAAAAACACGAGGGGTGTTATGTAAAATGTCAGGGAGTCCCAGACAGAAAAGGGCCAAGCATCCGCTCACCTAGAGGCAACCAGTTGTCCTGTGGGAAGAAAGTTTGCCATGAATCCAAGGAATTCAGTTCAAATGTCAGCCTGGCTATTAACTCACTGCATAACCCTGGGAGAAGTTCCTGTGTTCCTGGGTTTCTTCACATGCATCATTCAGGTCATAAAGAGATTGGACCAGATGACCAAGAGACTTCTTCTGACCAACTTACTATGTTCTAGTTTGTAAGTATTTAAGGAAAAGTTTCCCCCCCCCACCCCTAGTATGTTTGCTAGTATATGCTTATAACAGAAAAAAAATTAACGGTTAGAAAATTCAAAATTCTGAAAAGAAAACAAAATGATTCTGTGGTATTTGTGAGACAAAATATATGCCCCACAAAGATATATAAAAAGTCCATTAAAAAATAAGTAATTCAATTTCTCTCCCATCTTTTCTCTCCAGTAATCCTTCTTCAGTTTTTACCAGGAATGTATGGTATGACCAAAGTTAACAAAGCAGTTCTCTGCACATGGATAATTCCTATCCAGTGATCAAGGGTGAAAAGCAGTGACCATGTACTAAAAGATCAGAGCTGTGTGTCAGGGGATGGTCCACATTCCCACTGTGAACAAGGCAAAGCTCTTGGACCCTGTGACCCTGAGTCTGCTTCTTTGTAAAGTTCAAAAAGAGACTCAGTGAAGTGCTAAATAACAAACTTATCCACGGGTGCCTGAGAATGGATTTACTCTACAGGAAATTAAATCAGAGCTATTGAGGGCTTGAGTTCATCCTCATTTTTTAAAAATCCAGTTTCTTAAAACATGACCCAAGGCCCATTTTCATTGTATTACCCACTTCATTTGTGCTTATGGAACACTGATTTTCTTAAGCCATTGAAACATTAAGTTAAAAAAAAAAAAAAGGATGAGTATCAGGAACCTACAAAGTTCTGTATTTTTCTTTGACATAGACTTGTTTTGAAAAACAAAACAAAACAAAACACCAAACAACAGCAAAAACAAACTCGAGACTATCTGAGACAGAGAAGAGCTAAAACATAAAAGCACATTTCAAGCTACTAAATATAACATATGGTAGAAAAATCTCCCTTGGATTATTGTGCAGTTTAATACTTTGTTATATGGACATGAATGTAACACATTTGTGTTACAAAAATAAGAAGCTGTCCAGCTTGTACTTTTTACCTCAGAATTGGAAAGGCAGAACCAGTAAAGGCGATAGAGCATAAAAACTGTGCTGGACAGATTTTACATCTAATTTGCAAGTTGGCTTAGAAGCATTAACTCTTGGTAGAGGAGATACCGGACTATAATTTCCTAACTCTACTGGGCAAGCGCTGTTAAAAACAATGAGGAAGAAAGGGAGGAGGAGGAGAGGGATTATGAAAATGTTTTCCTGTATTAAAATATTTAAGCAGAACTTCAATTATTTTTATAGAAGTAAAAGGCAAATGAACAATATGGAGTTCAGTTATGCCTTAATAAAAAATGATAGCTTTTCCTTGATTTTCAATGAGACATGTCCTTAAAACATTATTTCTTACTGTTGAAAATCTTCCTTGATTTCCATTTCATTACCCAGTCCTCTTTTTGTTTCCACTTGCTCTAACCCTTCCTTCCATAAGCTTTCCCCCTCACCTTCACTTTCTCCTACCTCAGTTTTCTCCCAAAGGCATTTGATGCCAGGCCTTGTCTCTAACATCCCCATGAGCACTTTACTATTTTTTTTAAGGATTTATTTATTTATTTGACAGAGTGAGAGAAATCACAAGTAGGCAGAGAGGCAGGCAGAGAGAAAGGGGGAAGCAGGCTCCCTGCTGAGCAGAGAGTCTGATGTGGGGCTCAATCTCAGGTCATGAAATCATGACCTGAGTGGAAGGCAGACACTTAACCAACTAAGCCACCCAGCCACCCCCCACCATGAGCACCTTAAATGGAAGATCCTGAAGGTCAAGTGTAGGGGCAGTGTGTGAGGTGAACTGAGAAAGCAGCCAGGCTGCACACCAAGGGGAAGATGAACTAGACTCAGATAGATGAGCAGACATGAAGAGAGAGAAGAGTTAGTTATGGGTTGCCTTGTTCCAAGGCAGCTGGTCTGTTCCCATTCCAGTCCCTTTCAAGGTAACCTGTACTTCCTTTCTGTTCTAAAAAGATCCCTTAAGTCTTTCTAATACCACTTTTCTTCCTCTTCCTCCTACTCCTCCTTTTTTAGTTTTAGTTTTTGGAAACTTCATTTCAACCAAACTGCTGTAGACTGAATGTTTATGTTTCCCCAAATTCATATGTTGAAACCTAATCCCTTAATTGAGGGTTTTTTGTAGATGCAGCTTCAGGAGATAATTGGGTCATGAATGAGATTAGTGCCCCTATAAAAGAGAACCAAGAGAGCCCCTTGCCCGTTCTACTATGTGATGTTGCAGCAAAAAGACAGCCGTCTATGAACCAGAAAGTGGGGCTCTCACCAGATACCACATCTGCTGGTGCCTTGATCTTAGATTTATAGTACTCTCAGCCCTGTATGATTTTTTCTGTGAGGGAAACTCAATGCTCCCCAAAATAGCTTAGTCCATTTTCACTTTTAGTTTTAAGAGAGTTTAATTTAATTTTAAAGAGCTTCCTGATCCTGAGCTAAAATCTGTTTTCCTGTTATTTCCAAAGTGGAGACAAAGTGGTGAAAGGGCTTTGGGTTCCTATAGATCAAGCACTGTTAGCAGCTTTGCTGCCATCTTGAGCCCAAGTTTCCTATCTGTAAAAGTGGCGTAATAATAGTACCTATCTCATATCTTGTGATAAATCCTTGATAATCTTTAAATAGATAGCTCTTCCTTAGTGGAGGATTGTATTATCATTAGTACATCCATTGGTCTATTATATTTTTTAGAGACCCCAAATAAACCAAATACTTGGTTTTTTTTTTTAAGACTTTTTATTTTATTTGAGAGAGAGAGCATGTAGGGGGTGGGGAAGGGCAGAGGAAGAAGGAGAGAGAATCTCATGCAGACTCTGAGCTGAGCATGGAGCCTGATGAAGGGCTCACTCTCATGATCCTGAGATCATGACCTAAATTGAAATCACAAGGTAGATGCTGAGCCAACTTAGCCACCCGGGCACCCCCTCAAATATTTGTTTTATAAAATAGCTCTATGTTCTTGATATTAAAAAAAAAAAAATCTCTTGCCCCAAATAAAAGTTCTCTCTTCAGCTATCATTCAGAAATACATAATAAGTGCTATAAATTTCAAACCTATCCTTTATTTCAAAGGAGAAAACAAGGTCATTTAAGATACAAATCTTGCATTGTAAACTACTACCCTCTGGATCACCAAGAATAGCAGTTAACAAAATTTATCTCCACTGATCATAAATAATAACCTTTTAACAACCTCACAACTGACCTGTTTTCAGGTATGAACATTGACAGAAATGCTACAATAGTTAAATTTTATCTAACTCAAAAACTCTCACACCAGGAAAGTTCAAAACCTAAGTTTTAATTTGTCTCTCCTGCTACAGTTTGGGACTCAGAATTCACTTTGGCTTCACTTAGGTCTCAAACTGTTGTCTTATTTTCAGGTTTTCTCAAGGACTTTGAGAATGTCATTTAAAAGGAGTTTTAGAGATTTGGAGATTAAATGCAAAAAAAAATGATCATAAATATGCCATCAGAATTTTTTAACCTTAACTGACATGGTTATTTGGAATGAATTATGTATGGTAAGGCATACTTTGTACTTCCAGTTCCCATGAGTCCAGAAAGACACACATAAGTTTTTTGTTTCTCCTCGCTGCCAATGCATGAATTCTCTGTAGCCTCTTTTTCACTGAGTTTGTTTCAGTTTTATGAATAAGGTGTGTTTCTTTACTAACTTCTCCTGCCTCTATGTGGATGCTAGCCATGTCTCCTGCCTTCATGTGGATTTTCAATCCAAACTCTTCAGTTACAATGATTGACACTATTCCTGCTTTCATCCTACCCTTGAAAATGCTATTAACCTAAATTCATCAATTTACTTTTCTGTACTTTAGTTAATTAAAAAAAAAAAATTAGGGATGCTTGGGTTGCTCACTCAGTTATGCACTTGACTCTTGATTTCAGCCTAGGTCATGATCTCAGGACCAGGAACTTTAGCCCCATGTCAGTCTCCATGTTCAGCACAGAGTCTGCTTGAGATTCTCTCCCTCTGTCCTTCCCCCAACTGGAGTGTTCGCTCTCTTTCTCAAATAAATAAATAAAATATTTTTTAAAAAGTAAAACAAAAAGATAAAATAAAAATCTTTGTTTAGCATATTTGAATTTCCCTCAACTTACTAAGAACTTGCCTATTATATCTTTAAATATTTCTGGTAGTTTCAACCATTCTATTGTGTTTTCATCCATAGCATTTCTCTAAATATTTTATCATTATTATTTTTCCAGCACAGGTACCATATTTTCTGTAATTTCTTCATTTTTGCTTTCTGTACAGTTTTCTCAAGACCATCTTTGGATCATTGCTTTTGTTTTCAGTAATGTCTATTTAGGTTAGTTTCTAATTAGATTTTAAAAGTCTTTTGATGTCATTGCCACTGAGTCTTTTCTCACATCCTCCATTTCTTACTTAATGATTTCATTTTATAAAGTCCATTGTTTGGTAAGTTCCCATTTTTGGGGTAAATTTTCTTGAAAATATGAAGATATTATATTTCTTCTGCTTCCTGGAATATATCTCCTAAAATATTGTTCATATCTGTATTTTCCAATCCATATTCATTTTCTTCCCAGTTTTATCCTTTTGGATGATCATAATTTACCTGGGTCTGTTAGTTATCTAAAACTGAATGAATGAAATCTCCTTGACAGTCTTTTTTTTTCTTTTCCTGGCAACTATTTTTATTGAAGATATATGTCTTCTATATTTAATTATCTTGTGGCATGAGAGTGATAGGAAGTCAAAACCATGGTTAGTATGAGATTTGTGCCATTTCTCCTCAGAAAAAAAAAATTTTTTTGAGAGAGAATGTGGATGTGACAGAGAGAGCAGTTTGGGTGGTTGGAGGGTGGTCAGAATGGAGAGGGAGAAAGAGAATCTTCAACAGGCTCCACACCAAGTGTGGAGCCTGTGGCAGGGCTTGATCTCAAGACTCTGAGATCCTGACCTGAGAGGAAACCAAGAGTCCATCACTTAACCAACTGAAATACCCAGGAACACCCCTCCTCAAATTTTTTTGCAGCTGACTCCATGGGATTGGGGATTTTCCTGTCTCTAAGAGAGGTATCCTTTTAACATTATTAAACTTCCCACTGTTAGAGTGAACTAGCAATTTTCCTAATATTTGAATTAATAGTTTTTCCTTTCATGTGCATTAGTAATACACATGTATTTTTCCCCTTGTGTTTAATTATCATCCGCTGTTATGAGGTTATCATGCTCTATGTCTTATTCTTTCTAATCAGAAACAAAGTAGAGAGAGGTTTACATCTTTATTGAACATATTCTCCAGCCCCCTTTCCCTTTCTAGTTTGTGAAGGCAAATGGCCCTCATGTCTGTTCTTTCTTGTCTTTCTTATAATTTAACCACACTTCCAAACTGTACCTTTCCTGGTATGAAACACTGGGCATTTCTTCCATTCACTCTCTGCATCATTTTCCTGTGTTTACAAGCTAAGGAATGATGTATTGGCTCTCAATTCAATTTGGACTAAATTACATTACATGTGACATATAATACATCACTATTTAATATTATATTGGGACCTATCTTATTTGCACCAGAGATGACACTTTTTTACAGTCTCCCTTTTGCTTATTTTGGTATACATTTTTGAAGTGTACACTCTTTTAAGATGCACTTCTGACTCACTGAGCTAGAACAGTAGTTTATTTATACAAGAGGAAACTGAGATTTAAAGGAATCCTCTGTTAATTATATGGGACCATACATTCTTGTCACTTGTATAAGTGACAAGGTTTAAGGTCTAAGCATTAAGGTCCTGAGTTGTAAAATGGGTATAATTATACATGCTTCCTTGTGTTATGAGAATTTAATGAATACGAAACCCATAAACACATTGCCTGAATGTTATTTATGATTGTTCCTAGTAGTAGTAATATTTAAATCTTGAGATTTTTCTATGTGAGGGTCAGCTTATTAATCTTGTATTTTTTAAGAGACAGAAGAATGATCAACCATTCTCTACTACCTGACAGAGTTCAGTTATCATTGGAAAATTCTATCCAGAAGAAAATAAATGAAACTAATATCCTGAATGTCAAATAAAGAATAACCATCTCTACCAAAGGATGTTGACATAGGTCAATCATTATAACATTTTAATCAGGTTGACAAAGTTAGAAATAAAAACTATGAAGTAAATAAGGCAAAACAAAAATTAAAAGTTTTGACTCTTTAGTTCCATTGCAGCAAATTTGTAAAACAAACCCATTACTACGTAAGACTATAACCAAAATTAAAGAAATAGGAAATGGGTAATATATATGTTTTATTAACAATGTCAAAAACAGAACACAAATAGCCATTTTAGATAACATATTAGTAAGAAAGATTCCCTTTACTGATGGCCTTGAACTTACATCATTCATTTGTGCCATCTGCCACAAGTAAAGACTTAGGTTAACCTCCAAGGGCAAAATATGCTGGACTATGGTTTCTCTTTAGAGCTAGATTTAATGTATCTGAAGAGAGGCATGATGGAGGTAGATGTTATTAAGCAATAATTAATAATTACTTAGGTATTTCTGGCAGAATATATCCTTAACTCTGTAACTAAATATTTTGATCTCAATAGTCAATGACTAAAAAATTATATCACATCATGTTAGAATCCCAATTGCCATTCTTTGAAGTATCTATCCATTTTCTCTGTAAGATCACCAGTGTTTCTCAGGGCTCATTTATCTAAGTATCCTGATATTTCTCAGTGCTCAGGAAACCAATTCCTCTCTCTCTCTCTCATTCTTTCTCTTTTCTGATTGGACAGGAATTCATCCAATCCACTCTACCACTGTTTCCCCAAAATCTGCCTACTGCTATATTTTGGAAGTCCCTACTCCACTACCTTCTGGAGCCACTGAGGACTCCTGAGGCTTCCATATCTCCTGCTTCCCTGGGGTGACAACTTAATGGCCAAGTCTTGACAACCTCATAGACTTAGTTCTATTAACTCCATGTCCATCATTAGGCTCACTACTATTGAATATTAGATCTTTGAGTCTGTTAAAACAAAGGTTTGTCCATGACTGAATCAACAGCCTCCACTAACTGAGGTGATTCTCAAACAAAGGGGAAGATGCTACTTCCTTCAATGAGGTGTCCCCAACACACGCAAACACACACACACATATACACATGTAACTGGGGCCCCAAAGTTACCAATTTAATGATGCAAGGTAAGCTCTTAGAGTCACTCACATAGCTATTTTCCCACAAGTGCACCCAAGATTCCAGGCTGGCTGGGTTAGGTGGTAAATCAATACCCATCCTTAAGTTGGCCTATACCAACATTATCCATTTCATGTTCTCATGCATCATCCATGACCCTTTCCTGACAACTCTCCTTGGTTGGAGTTTCCATTGTCTGACTATAAATATGTATTGAGTGCTTCCTATATGTGAGGCACTGCTCAAGCAATGGTACATAAAACAGAAATAGTCTACCGTTTGTTTTGATCATTTTGACCCTCAAAAAGAAGGGGTGATACCTTCCAAACATTTTTCTCCTCGAAGGTTCTTCTACCTCATATATATTTATGTATTCAAATAGCTCTGTATGACCAGCCAGGTAGAATCTAAGTCCCAACTAATATATTATGTAAAGAATTGTACAACTCCAAATATCTACAGAGTCTGAACTCCAGATCGCTACTCAGTCCAAAGTTTTTTATACGTTAGTGGTGTACCAAGAACAGGGCAGTGGGAATGGTCTGTACTGGATGCAGGCAATCAGTAAATAAGTACATAAATTTTTTCTAGTTGTTTTGCTCTTTGTCATCAACAAATGCCAGCCATTCTAAATAATCTTGGGGTTAAAATAGAGTTCCCAGAAAAAAAAAAAAAGAATATGTTTTGTTGGTCTTGGAGTCAGAAAATTTTTTCTGTAAAGGGTCAGATAGTTAACATTTTGGATTTTGGGGAATGTAAGATCTCTGTCACAATTACTTACCCTACCAATGTAGAGCAAAAGCAGATGTAGACAGTACATAAATGGATGGGAGTGGCTGTGTTCCAATATAACTTTATATACAGAAATAATCAGAGAACGAAATTTGACCTGCAGGCTAGTTTGTGGCCTAAATTCCTAAATAATATTGTATTTACTGATGAGTTCTAACAATAACTGTAAGCTTCAAATTAGCATATTTATGAAAGTCAATTCAGAGAACTCCTTAGTCATATAGAGGCACTGACATGTGCAGACTCAACTATGTGGTTTCATTTCTAGGGTAAATTCCTACCAGTAAGGAATCATTTGAGCTTGCATCTGCCTCGGTCTGGCCTCAAACCACCATGGTACTACATACTTTTACAATTAAACATACATTTAAAACAGCAGTGATGTAAAGGGGAATAAACAGAAGCTGGTCACTTTTATTATACTATTTCAAGGTTGGCAAACTATGGTGACAGCCAGCAAGCTAAGATTGACTTTTCCCTTTTTTCAGTATTTGAAAATTTTTGAAGTAAGAATAATGTTTTAAAATATGTGAAAGTTACATGAAATTCAAATTTCAGTATCTATAAATAATGTTTTATTAGAACATAGCCACACATTTTTGTTCATATATTGTTACAACAGCAAAATTGAGTGGTTGCAAGAAAAATCATGTGACCAGGGTGCCTGAGTGGCTCAGTTGGTTAAGAGGCTGCCTTTGGCTCATGTCATGATCTAAGGTCCTGCGATGGAGTCCCACATGGAGTACCATATGGGGCTCCTTGCTCAGCAGGGAGTCTGCTTCATCACTCTCCCTCTGCCTGCTGCTCCCCCTGCTTGTGCTCTCTCTCCCTCTCTCCCTGTGTCAAATAAATAAATAAAATCTTTAAAAAAAAATCATGTGGCCAGCAAAGCCTAAAATATTTATCATCTGGCACTTCACAGAAACATTAGCTAATCCCCATTCTATGTAACAGAAATTTTTTGTCTTTAAAAGTTCAAAATAGAAAAAAATAAAAGTTGAAATAGAAAAACAAGATATGAACGGTAAGGTATAATACTTTTATTTGGCAAATATATTTTAATTTATACATGAGATTTTTTTGAGATTGAATAATTAAAATTGAAAGTTTTTTCACTTGTTTTAAAAATAAAGAAGGAATAAAACTAATGCTTAATACTATTACACACCGTATTGGTGTGCTAGGGCTACCAAAAAATACCACAGACAGTGGCTTAAACAACAGAAATCAATTTTCTTACTGTTCTTAAAGGCTAGAAGTCTAAAAAAAAATTTCAGCAGGTTTGGTTTCTTCTAAGGCCTTTCTCTTTAGCTTGCACATAGCAGCCTTCCTCTTATATCTTCACGTGATCTCCTCTGTGTGCACATATTCCCGACTCTGTTCAAATTTCCTTTTCTTATAAGGACATCAGTCAGATTGGATTAGGGCTCATCCTAATGACCTCATTTTAGCTTACATCTCTTCAAAGGCCTTATTTCCAAATACAGTCACATTGTATGTACTAGGGGTTGACACTCAACATATGAATTTGGAAGGGACATAATTCAGCCTATAACATACATGATGAATTAAAAATATAGTCTTAGCTTTTAAAGCCTGAAAGGAAATAGGATTGCATACATTCATTTTATAGCTCAGAGACAAAGGTCTCTTCAAGGCAAGATAGCAGTGAGACCATGGGGGCCCAAAACTAAGCTCAATGCTCTTTCCACTTTAGTTTACAGAGTATTTTTTCTTATTTCTTTAACTGGCTACCACTGAAATAGCAACTTGCAAAATGTCATTATTTTGGTTTTCTCATTTTAGTTTTCTCCCTATACATTATTGTACATATTTCTATTACCATACTATGCAAAACATCAATTTGGAAAAGTATCCATCAAGAAAAATAAAAATAAAAGGCCTGGAAGATCAGTTCTTGGATAGAAATGCTGACAGAAACCTGACAGGAAAAATTTGTACAGGAAAGCAATGCTTTTAATGATTATAAAGTGCTTTATCCTTCCCATCTGTGCCCCAAGCTGCCTTTTAAGGAAGTAGAATATATTCGGAATAATTTGAGAAAAACTTCTGATTCAAGGGAAAATCAGCCATCATGTGTTTTCCATAAAACACAGCAATTTAAACTGTATACTAAGAGGATAGAAATATTTGTGAAAGAAAAATGTAATTTTAATTACTAAAATTAAAGGAATTGCACAGCAGGAAGATGATTATTTCTAAAAGAGGTATATTTAAAAAAAATTCCTGCAAATTTCTCTGCAAATTTCTCAATTTCTAAAAGTCATTCAGTAATCATTCACAAATGAAAAACACACTGTTATCTGAATTTCAGGACAGACAGGTTTATTTATAAAGATGTCAGAGCATTTCAAAATGCTTGATGCTTATCACATACGTAAGTTCATGCAGTAGGCAGTGGGATAAGGGGAGGCATTTTCACATAAAACCTAACAGAGAGTGATCTCAAAAACATAGTTCAGATTTTCCAGATAAGTCAGAAGCACATAGTGCTTATTTTCTTAAAGGGTTAGGGTGACCCTGATTTTGCAGACACCATATTTTACTGTACAAATATCCAGGGCTCATTCCGGAGTTTCGAGTCTGTTGACAGAAATGGGCAAGGTGTACTTTAAAAAGTAAGGATCACTGGCTGATTTCCCTGTATGTGTCCTCACAGCTTAACAACATTTTAGACCCTTGCCCTATAACATCTCAGCTACTGGAATTTTGACCTCAATTTTGTTCTGTTCTTTTTTTATAATCCCTCACATGGATGGCATAAATTAGGGGGATTAATAATTATTATGGAACACTTTAAAGCACACTAATTAAATTTGTAATTATAGCTGAAGTTCTGTTTTGTTTTTGTTTTTGGAAATAATATCTTGTTTTGGCTCTTTTTCTTCTACTGAATTGAGTTGCTCTACCATATTTTCCTGAAGGATTTGCTGTTAGTAGCCTGTAAAAAAATGAAAGGGCTTCTCATAGAATTTTAGAGATCTAACCAAAACAACCATTTTTAGAATCAAAGAAACTGAGATGAAACAAAATGAGTTGTTGTTCTCTTTTTTAAAAAGACTTATTTACTTGAGAGAGAGCAGCCTGAGTGGGTATGGGGGGGGAGACAGAGGGAGAGGGAAAGAGAGAATCTCTAGCAGACTCCCTGCTGAGTGTGGAGCCTAATGTGGGGCTTGATCTAATGACCCTGAAATCATGACCTGAACTGAAATCAAGAGTTGGATGCTTAGCCGACTAGGCCACCCAGGTGCCTCAAGGTGATTTTCTAATGCTATATGATGAATATTGTCAGAGCAAGGACTTGAATCCATGTCTGGTAATTCTTCATGTTATTCTTTCTGTGATGCCATGCAAAATATAAACATCCAGACATGTTAATGATCTCTAAAAGAGTAACATTGAGTTTTTCTCAGTGGAAGAGTAAAGGGTTTTTTTATTCTCTTATCTTTATAGAAGTTCCTGTTATTTACCTCCTGGAATTTTGATCCTTAATGAGATATATTTTTGATTTTCAAAGTGTAAAGAAAAAATACTTGGGAGGACTCATGTTATCACTTTGCCTTGGGAGGCAAAATGATCAAACAGAACTTTGGTGAAGGAAGACTTAAAGTAACATTGCATTCTAGAGACTGGATCTCCAGTTTTCTAGATCCTTAGAAATTTTCAGCGGTATGCTTTGTGATGATGAATTAAGTCTTGTGAACTGATATAAAATATACTGACCAGAAACTGATTTATAAAGAAAGTCCAGTGACTAACTTGTAATAAAAAACTAAAACTGCCAAGAAGAGAGTATTTATGTGAACTGAGAGGCAAATAAAAGAGATGCCAATTATGGGGCGCCTGGGTGGCTCAGTGGGTTAAAGCCTCTGCCTTCGGCTCAGGTCATGATCCCAGGGTCCTGGGATAGAGCCCCGCATCCGGCTCTCTGCTTAGCAGGGAGCCTGCTTCCTCCTCCCTCTCTGCCTGCCTCTCTGCCTACTTGTGATCTCTGTCTGTCAAATAAATAAATAAAATCTTAAAAAAAAAAAAGAGAGATGCCAAATTATAATTGAGTGGTCGCTCCAAATGATTTAATCAACATCAGGGAAATTAGACAACTTAAATTGTTAGCTTTGGCAGTCTGTTGATAACCTGCTTTATGACTCAAACTTATTTACAAATTTTAGTTTCTGTGAAATAATGAGACACTAAGGCACAGAGAAACTTTATATATTTTGTGTGTGGGTGATATTAATACTTCACACACACTTTTACATCTACAAAAGAAAAATGACTGCATTTAACAAAACATATTTCCTTGAATTTGTTACTTATTACAGTGGCGTTTGATTTTCTACAATTGTTTAATGAAAACATCTACTTTATTTTAGTTTTTTTTTTTTTTAATATAGATTCCATGTGTAGGGCTTGAACTCACAACCATGAGATCAAGACTCTGAGATTAAGACCTGAGCTGAAATCAAGAGTCAGATGCTTAACCAACCGAGGTACCCAAGCACCCCCAAAATATCTACTTTAAAAAGTCATTTGAGTATTTGTGATGGTAATGGTTTAGATTCCTACATTAATAGTAGAGGGTTACTTTGGGATCTATTCTATCCACTCTTAAAATGTTGTCATAAACTCCGATTTTAATGGTAAGTGATTAGACTCTCTTAGGGGATAATCTTTACCCTGAAGTAGCCTACTAATACAGCCATGTACATTTACCTGGAATGTCCACTCACTTCAAATGTTCTCTTTACATTAAAAATCAGTCCCTCACCTCTTTAAAAATCCACATAAAACTTCCTTACCTCCTTCAGAAAACCATGCATGATGAATTCTGTCTGGTTTTGATTATGCTACTGTTGCTGATTAAGAACTGCTATGTTCATTTTTAACTCTCTTAATATGTATTTGTTAATTTAAAATGTGCTTTTGGTCCCTGTTATTTAATGACTGTGGTAGCCAGTCTCCCAGTGGACCTAAATACCCTCTTCCTGTTAGCCATGACACTGTTACTACCCTACCATAATGAATAGGGCTAAATTGGATAGCCAATTGGATATTGTGGAAATGAGAGGCAGTGACTTCTGAGCTTAAGTCATGAAAGACATTGAAATGTCTCCCTTGCTCTCTTGAATTACGCACTCTGAGAGAAACCACCTGACATGTGAGGACACTCACAAATTCCTATGAAGAGGTATATGTGGTGTGGAACTAAGGCTTCCTGCCAACATACATATGAGAAAGCCACCTTGGAAGATCTTCCAGTCCCAGGCAAGCCTTCAGATGAATGTAGCTCAAGATGACATCTTGACTACAACTTATGAGAGACCTAGAGCTAGAACTTAACCCAGTAAGCTGCTATCAATTTCTTGCAGCAATTGTAAGACAACTAATGTACATTGTTCTAAGCTAGTAAGTTTTATTGTATTGTGTTATGCACAATAAATACTGTAATAATCAATTATGTTCTAACATTTAAGCTACTTAGGGTCATAAAATTTGCCATTTTTTTCCCTTTTTTTGCACAAATCCTCCAGGCATAGAGGATAAACAATATATCTATATTCTATATCTATGCAGAATAGATATGCCAGGTTAAAGACAAATATGGTAGAGAAATGGTGGTCTTGCTACTGTAATTTGGTGTCATAGTGTTTTTCTCTGTACACATTGATGATAGGGATCAGTTTAGTCATCTTTGTATTGTAATCTGAACTAGATGAGCAGGCACTATAACCTAAACTTTTTTTTTTCATTCCTATGATAAATTTTCAATGTGGAATAACTCCCTAATAGCAAAATATTCACTTTTCTTAGTCTCAAGTCCCCACATTACATAATAGTCTATTGCAGTTTTAGTAAACTCTGTATAATTATTTTCAGTCTCTCTGTTTCTGTCTTTTTCTCTCTTCTCTTCCATCCTTTTTCTAATAACTTGCTCAGGATGGAGTGGAAAAGAGTTTTATGAATATTTTTATTATTGATGAGTAATAGCTTTAGAAGTTTAAAGAATAATCTTTCTTCCCTTATTTAAAGAATAATCTTTTCTTCCCCTATTTAATAATCTTTTCTTTTGAAAGAGAATTTAAGAGAATTGTCTTGGTTTTTAATATTTGATTTCTGATTATAATGAATTATAACAAATTATAATTCATTATAATCAGAAATCAATAATTAATCAATCAAAAATATATCTTAAGGTAACCAGTGAGGAATTGAGGTATAGAAATAAAAATCATGTTGACTGAACGATAGATGAATTAGAGGGTTTTAATTTACAGCAATTGCTGTTTTGTGATAAACAGTGATAACCATGTTGCAAATATTAGAGTTGTCTTCATCCATGTAAAAAAGTTTTAATACAGGGGCGCCTGGGTGGCTCAGTGGGTTAAGCCTCTCTGCCTTTGGCTCAGGTCATGATCTCAGGGTGCTGGGGGAGCCCTGCATCAGGCTCCTTGCTCAGTGGGGAGCCTGCTTCCCGTTCTCTCTCTGCCTGCCTCTCTGCCTACTTGTGATCTCTGTCTGTCAAATAAATAAATAAAATCTTTAAAAAAAAAGTTTTATTACAGTAGTCCCACCTTATCTTCAGGTTCACTTTCTGAGGTTTCAGATGGCTATAAGTAGATGATAACTCCTTCTGACATTAAGTCAATAGTAGCCTAAGGCTGCCTAACAATGCTTCTGTGATTCACCTCACTTTATCTCATCAGTTAGGCATTTTATCATCCAGTAAGGGTTTGTACAGTACAATAAGGTGTTTTGAGAGGCACACAGAGAGAGATCACCTTCATATAACGTTTATTATATTATGCTGTTATAATTGCTCTAATTTATGATTAGTTATTGTTAATCTCTTACTATGCCTAATTTATATAAATTAAAGTTCATCATGTATATATATATCATGTACACATATGTACATATGTATGTGTATACATATATATACATCATATATACGTGTGTATATATATACACACACACACACACACACACATAGTGTAGAGAGAATTTGTTACTATTCATGGCTTCAGGCATTCACTGGGGGTCGTGGGACATATCTGTCATAGAATAGGGGGGACTACTATATTTAGGACAATCAGTCAGTGAGCTCCAAAGAAACCAGTAGAAGATACATGTATGTATGCATAGAAAGAGATTTATTTCAGGGAATTGGCTCTTGCTATGGTGGGAGCTAGCACCTTTGACATCTGTAAAATGGGCATATAATCTGAAAACATTAAGAGTTGATGGTTCACTGCTTAGGTAGAACTTCCTCTTTCTCTGAGAAGTGTTAGTACTTGCTTTTAAAGCCTTTCAACAGGTCAGGCCACCCACATTAGGGGGAATAATCTTTACTTAAAGTCAGCTGATTGTAAATGCTAACAACATCTACAAAACACCTTCACAGCAATATCTAGATTAGTGTTTCATTGAATAACTGGGTACTATAGCCTAGCCAAGGTGACACATAAAACCAGCTACCATAGAAAATATGAATTTATTTATTTTTAAAGATTTTATTTATTTGACAGAGAGAGAGATCTCAAGTAGGCAGAGAGGCAGGCAGAGAGAGAGGGGGGAAAGCAGGCTCTCCACCAAGCAGAGAGCCCAATGCGGGGCTCGATCCGAGGACCCCAAGATCATGACCCGAGCCAAAGGCAGAGGCTCAACCCACTGAGCCACCCAGGCACCCGAGAAAGTATGAATTTAGAAGTAGACATACAGTTTCCATAATAATAGGAATTATAAATTTCCCAAATAAGATCATCATAGTAAACAAATGCTTCTGCAAAGAAGTCAACTACACATTGATTTTTGTTGTTGTTGAGGAATTAAAATACTTTTTAATTAGTGAACTGGCTTAATTAGCACTGTGCCTGAAAAAAAGTAATGACTTCAAAGATTTTCAACTCTTAACATTAAATGCCTTCTATTTCTCAAAATAAAATGATTAAGGGCCTCCAGCACATAATCTGGAGTGAAAAGAAGAAAGTTGAAGCTTGTACAGTCCCAATAACACCCACAACTTTTTCTTTTTATCTGCTGCAGATTCTCCACTGGTGAAAAGCTTTGGTTTAATTTTAATCAGGAACAGCTGTTTCAGGCAGATGCTCAGAGTTCAAAGACATTATGTACACAATTATAAAAACTTTCATTTTCAGACAACCGGAGTAAACCAGTATCAGTGTAGCATGCCTAGGGATTCAAGTTACATCCTTGTGTTTTATTTAAAAATGTACCTAATATAATGCTTCCTAGCAGCTAAGGAAACAATTCTGTCACTTCCCAAGACCTGGAAAAGCCAGTGTGGGTCCTGGGGGAGCCTCCCTTTTGTCATCTCTCCAGATATGCAAATTAGTTATCTCAGGGCAGAGTTATTTACAGTACCTCCAAACAAATGCTGCTTATCTTTATCACTGGCAACATTGATAAGAAAAACTACCCATAGTTAGTCAGTTTTACTGACTCAATTAGGTGTTTCAAAGTAAAATTCTTGGCTACCTGCCCTTCCAATAGGCTGCCAAAAGATACTAGAGTTTCTAAATTATGCTAACATTCCCAAACCACTTAAAATCCAACTGAGAATTCTAAGCACTTGCCCTCCTGGGATGTGAATGTTTGTCACCTACTGGGCTGATATGTTGTTACTTAGCTTCTATCTTTTATTGGGACAGAAGTGCCCTACTGGTCAGGTATTTCTGAAAAAGTGAACCAATCCTAAAGTAAACAATAAGTAAAAAGGCAATTTTTTATATTAGATTCTCTGCCGAAATATAAATAAATTTAGATATGCATAATACAGTTTTGATAAGCCAATAAACACTAGAGCTTTTTTGATAATCTATTTTAGAAAACATGTTCAAAATTCTGGATGGAAACAAGGCTATTTTTATTCTTCAAAAAAGTTATGTCAGTGACAGTTGATTAAAGACTGAAGATGACTGGGTTCTTGGGTTGGTGTTGCTATCAGTCAGGAATCTGAAGAAGGATATTTTACCTCTCTGGGCCTAGGTGTCTTCCCCTGCAAAATGGAGAAGTGGGACTACAGCATCTGCCTTGAGACTTGTGGGATTCATGGGTAAGTAAAATTAAAAACAAAAGATATTGGACATGGGGCTGCCAACTTTAAATTCTTTCTTTCTTCTTTCTTTTGCGAAATAAGAGCATTTTAAAAATACAAACTTCTGTTTTCATTGTATTAAAGAAGAATTTGAATGCTGAGAGATGGGAACAATACAATCTCAGAATAATATCAGTCTTTTAAGGGAATAAATCTAGATAAATAAGAAATGACTACATTGTCCTCATTAATCTTTTTCATCCATAGACTTGTAAAAATTTCATGAAAGCCCAATACTTGCGCTCCAAGAGTGTTTTAGAATTACTAGGGAAAACGATCCCCAAGATTTACTCTCCCTCTTACTCATAACCTAAAATGCAAAACTGGAGCCTATAATCTTAGAAATGACATCACTAAGTCATCATTTCCTTGTTGGTTTATTTTTTCTTTTCATCTATTTACAATATTTGCCAACATAAAAACTTTGTCTTACCTAAATTCTGATATAAGAGCATATTTCTATTTCTATGATAAATCTTCAGTAATTTCTCTTACTTCTCTATGTAGTTATACATGTTTGTGTGAGATGATACTAGTTCTATACTCCGTGAGACCTTCTTTCTCAGGTCATTATCACAGTATATGAAGTATAGTAAATACACTCAAGAAGAGCTGATGAGATTCTCTTCTATAAATATTGTGTTTGACCTTGGGAGTGCTATGATTTGTTACTTATGTATAGCTATATAAATAATCTATCTGACATTTGAAGAAATGACATGCTTTTCCTAAAAGCATTTTACAAGCAAGTAAGATTTAGTGGGTTTTTTTCAGATTAAGAATTTTTGGGGGCTCCTGGGTGGCTCAGTCCGTTTAGTGTTTGACTTTTGGTTTCAGTTCAGGTCATGATCTCATCAGTCCTGGGACTGAACTGCATCTGGTTCCACACTGCAGGGAGTCTGCTTGAAGATTCTCTCCCTTTGCTCTTTCCCCCACATGTGTATGTGTACTCTGTCACTCTTAAATAATAAATAAATCTTTAAAAAAAAAAAAAAAGAATTTTTAGAAAAAAATATATTCACACTTTCTTGCTCTCTTAAAAAGCCAGCATGCACATTTAACTTATTTTTGAAACCGAGGTCATGCTTATAAAAACAGCTACAGTGACTTTGAGTGCCATTGAAGTGAACAGCACAGTTTTGCTCCCATACATATTGAACCATAATTAACATTCTATGTACCAGAAATTGTATTATTTTGCAAGAATTATTTGATGTGATCTTTATTATAACCATATTAGGATGTGGACATCTTTGAGATTTACTCTTTTGCCTACCACAAGTACTGAGATTTTTAAAAACAAGGAGTTCAAGTGAAATAATTAACACAAAGGAGGTAAAAAAGCCAGATCTGAACACAGATTTTCCTATTCAGAGCCAATCTTACTGACCATTGATCTGCCTATAACATCTATGGCTCTCTGTCCTCCTGAAACATTCTTGTCTCATGTATCTTCCTTTACTCTAACAACATCATGACAGCACACACACACACTTAACTTAGAACTTGTAATGCATAGCTGTATCCAAACCAGGAAATCAAGGCTGTTAGAATTAGGTTTCAAATAAGCAAAAAGCTTTGGGTGAATTCTGAGAGTTTTTTTCTGCACATATAGCTTATGATTTTCGTGCTTGGATTTTATGACGTTTTATTCATCTTCTTAGAAACATCCAGCTTAGGGGCACCTAAGGTGGATGGCTCAGTAGTTAGGCATCTGCCTTCAGCTCAGGTCATGATCCCAGGGTCCTGGGATTGAGCCCCGAATCAGGCTCCCTGCTCAGCCTGGTTCTCCCTCTCCCTCTCCCTCTGCTTGTGTTCCCTCTCTCACTGTGTCTTTCTCTGTCAAATAAATAAATACTAAAAAAAAAAAAAACAAGAAAGAAAGAAACATCCAGCTTATACTCAGATTTTTATCCATGTGAGAACACCCTTTCTGTGAAAAAACAAATGATGTGGTACTGCATATGATATAAATTAATATTTATGTTTTTTATTTGATGGTCTATTGTTTTATGTACCTTCTACTTGTATGGCAATATTCTATAACTTTGTCGTAACATATTATTTCTTCCCTAAAGTGAAAGAGGGTGAATTCCTCAAAATGGTTCCTCTATGTCTTGCTTATTTGTGTATGATACCAATATTTAACTTATGGTATTCTCGTATAAAAAATAATGACAATCATGAGAACCTTGATGTGATTTATAGTAAGGAATATATATTTGATTATCCCTGTTTCTGACAAAGCTCCTAAAACACTTGGCATTTCCTAAGTGGTGAGAGCAACAAAGGTGTCTTTTTTTTTTTTTAAATTGATGAGTTGACTTTTGGACCCCATCTAAGGATGGGGTGCTGGTTGCCAATGGAACCAACCTTGTGACTAGACTGTTGGAACTTTAAGTTCCACCACCCTGACATCTGGGGTGGAGAAAGGGGCTGGAGGTTGAATTGGTCTCTGATAGCTAAGTATTTTATCAATCATGTCTATATAATGAAGCCTCTGTAAAAACCATAAAAAGCACTGGGTTCAGAGAGCTATCAGGTTGGTGAACACATGTAGATGCAAGGAAAGCTGGGCACCCAGAAAACACATGCCCTTTCCCGATACATTGCCCTATGCATCTCTTCCATATGGCTATTACTGAGTTATATCCTTTTATAATAAACCGGTGATCTAGTAAGTAAAATGGGTAGTCACTCATTTCTCTAAGTTCTATGAGCACTCTAGCTAATTAATTGAACCCAAGGAGGCAGTTGTTGGAACCTTGGATCTGAGGCTGATTTGTTAGAAGCACAGGTAATGGAGTGGGCAGGCTTATGGGACTGAGTCCTTAATGGTAGAAAATAATACTATCTCCCAGGTAGGTAGTGTCAGAATTGAGTTGAACTTATAGGACACCCAACTGGTGTCAGAGAACTGCCTGGTGGTATGGAGACAAAACCACACTTTGGAATTGGAGTCAAAATCACTAGCAACTCAAAGTTAAACTATATGTCATCTATTTTTTTTTTAAGATTTTTATTTATTTATTCGACAGAGAGAGATCACAAGCAGGCAGAGAGAGAGAGAGAGGAGGAAGCAGGCTCCCAGCTGAGCAAAGAGCCCGATGTGGGGCTCTATCCCAGGACCCTGAGATCATGATCTGAGCCAAAGGCAGAGGCTTTAACCCACTGAGCCACCCAGGTGCCCCTTTATGTCATCTATTAACCTTACTTGAAATCAGAGAGGGAGATAAACCGTAAGAGACTTAATCATCATGGGAAACGAACTGAGGGCTGCTGGAGGGGAAGCGGATGAGGGAAGGGGGTAACTGGGTGATGGACATTAATGAGGGCACATGATATACACTGGGTATTATATAAGACTGATGAATCATTGACCTCTACTTCTGTAAGTAACAATACATTATAGGTCAATTAAATTTAAATTAAAAAGAACTCATAGAACTCATAGAACTATACACTTAAAGTGGGTAAAATTTTTAGTATGTAAATTATACTTTAATAAAGCTACCAAAAATAATCTAAAAAATAACCTTACTTTCATAATTACATGTTTTCTTGGAAACAGATTCTTGCATGGAAATTAGCCTGCAGGTGGTCTACTGGTGAGTCCTCAGGTAAGAGAAGTTGGAGTGGGCTCAGATAGAAGCTGAAGACCTGCAGTACAATTGCAACAGAGGCCTCAGACAACCCTACAGAGAGCTCTGAATGTAGGATTGCACTTTGGAGATGTTCCAAATTGAGATAGAGGGCTAGGCCTCTGTAGTCCTTCATCAACTGTCATTGGATGCAAGTTCTCCTTGTAAGAGGCATAACCTTGAAGAGGTAGTTCCAGTCAGCAGAAAGTGATCCCTGAGAGGACTCAGCTAAGAACCTTCAGTAAGCAATGATACTGGCAGCTAATAGATTGAGTACTTTGGTCTGGAATGAGAATCTATACTTACTGACTCAATCACATCTTTCAAAGGAAAATCTTGGCTACCTGCCCTTTGTATAGGCTGCCAAAAGATATTAGAGTTTTCAACTTCTGTTACCACAATACTTATTACAAATATATTTTGATTTGTAGCCTAGAAATTCTTACATCTATTACCTTCTTCAGAATCAGTCATTTATTTATCTTGCAGTCAACAAATATGTAAAAAATAACTAATTAGTACTCATCAAACACTGGGTGGGGTGATGGGAATACAGCAGTCTATGTGACAGGCAAGTTCCCGCCCTCATGGAAGTTGCATTTTTATGAGGAAGACAGGCAATGAACCACTTATTAATTCATTTAGCTAATATTGAATTAAGAATCTACTATTTTGATAGATCCTACTCTAAGTAGTGAAGAAACCTCAACGAATAAGACCAAAAAAAAAAAAAAAGTTTCTGCTTTCAGAGCCCTAACATATTAGTAGGACAGATAATATACTTAAAAGTGAGAAAATAAAATAATAGGATTATTTCAGATAGTGATCAGTGCTGTGGAGAAAATAATAGTAAAATGATGGAAAGTGACAAATCATGGAGAAAGGTCAAAAGGGCCGCTGTCTAAGCAGGTGGCATTTGAGATAAGATTTAAATGATGAGAGAAAACCATCATGTAAAGGTCAAGAGGACATGTGTTTGGGGCACCTGGGTGGCTCAGTGGGTTAAGCCTCTGTCTTTGGCTCAGGTCATGATCTCAGGGTCCTGAAATTGAGCCCCACAGCGGGCTTTCTGCTTGGCAGGGAGACTGCTTTCCCCACTCTCTGCCTGCTGCTCTGCCTACTTATGATCCGTCTCTCTCTCATTCTGTCAAATAAATAAATAAATTAAAAAAAAAAAAAAGAGGACGTGTGTTCAAGCATAGACAATAAGTGAATGCCCTGGGGGAACAGGAAGAAGGCTAACAGAAAAATGCTGGTGGGAGTGAGGAGGAAAGGTAGATGGTGAGATTAGAGAAGTGGTTGGCCTTACGTGTCATGGTAAAGAGTTTAAATCTCCTTCTGAGTTTGGGAAACCACTGGAAAATTTTAAATAGGTATATGAGGATTGTGACTTATGTTTTTTAAAAAGACCATGATGACTATCATGAAAAAAATTGAATATATGGGGTTAGAGTAGAAACAGGTTCTCCAATTAGTAATAGGCTAAAGTAGTGATGTTGGTTACTAGATAGTGTAATAACAGTAGAGATGAACATCAATGATCATTTCCTGAACATATTTTGGAGATGGAGATGACTGGCTGATAGATTAGGTGTCAGAGTGAGGAAAAGAGAGGTATAAAGGATGATTCTATTTTCATTTGATCAAATCCTAAATGAACAAATGAATGAGATAAATAAAAATGGTAAGTGCTATGAGAATGATGTGATGGGGAGTAATGGGAGAGATCTCTTTCTGTGGATATTGCAGGCTTAATATAAACAGGAGCTCATTATGGCTGGAGCAGAGTGAGAGAAGGGAAATGCTGACAGAGTTGGACAGAACCATAAAATAGCTACTCACTGTGTTGTCCTAATCCTGTATTTAAAATCACTGAATTCATTGATTAGATTAGAAAGTTGTGAGTGGGAACTGGAAGAAGACCAGCGTGGCTGGGGACAGAGTGAAATTTTTATAACTCCCAGTATCTGGCAAAGCTGGATTGTTTTACCACTTACTTCCTAGGGACACTTAGAGATCTTTAATTGTGCTTCAAGATTCCATATGCCTGAGTAAATGAAAAATTCATTTGTGACTTTTGGTTTTAAATTTAGAAATAATTTTTGGCAGGTTTGCTAACAATAATAATATAGAACACATGTAATGTTCAAAATGCTCTCCACTTTCAACATTTTTGTAAGACAACACAGACATTATTACACTTATTTTATCAATGAGTTAAAATGAGTCATGGAGCAGTTCAGTGGACTTGGCCAAAATGAATTTCCAATTAATGGAGGAATTAGGATTAAAATTCAGGTCCTGCTTTACTTAGTAAGGAATTTTTTCTACTAGACCTTTTATTTTTGGTAAATGATGAATCATCACAGAGAACAATGTTTAGCAGAATAAAATTTTGTACTTAGTATGAATAAGACTAGAGAGGCAAGCTGCAGAGAAAACATTCCTGTGCACTAAGAAATGCTTAAAGATAAGCCCTTATTATCTCATTTCTAGTCTCTTCTTTTTCCTAGAAAATTTGGATTTTTCTAAGATCAAGAAAAAAATTAAATTGCTGGTATTTCACTCACACCTACTTTATAAGTGGGGAGGCTGGTCCTTATATTACTTTTTTTCTTTTTATGCCTTTTTCTATTTTAACCATACAGATTGATTTTGGATTTGTTAAAAAATATGTTTAGATCTTAATCATCTGGAGAACAGGCCTAACATCGTCGATGCATTCAGCACAAGGTACAATATAGTGCGTGAATACAAATGTTTTCACAAGGTGAAATAGTTTCTTTTTCTTTTTAAATGCAAGCAACCATAAAAGGACAGTGGCTACTTATTGTTGGTTTATTAGCTAATAAATGCCTGTCCAGAGAATATAGGCATCCCATCTGAAGTTGAGTTTCAGCATGTTCAAGCAGGTGCATGTGGGTTTGGAAAGTCACATTGATCAAAGACTATCGCTGACTTGATAAAAAGGAGTGTAGAGGTAGATCAAAGCATGGGCCAGCAATGAAACTTCTACTTCTTTTGAAATAAATCTTTGAAAAGTATTAGCCTGAAATTAGATTGAATAGTTCTGCATAATTCTGCTATAAGAGCATTAGATCTTTGTGTATTAATTGGTCCTCTGGCAGTGAAGGTGTTGAGACCCTTCCTTCAAAGTAATCTAATCCCATGAGGAAGCATTATTTGCTCCTATATTAGAAAAACAGCTAGAATCTTCTCAATAGTCTATTTAGGTACATATAGGTTTCTGCAGTTTAAACTTTGGGGACGTGAGTAGATAATTGTGTTTTCCTTAAAATTCTTCGATGTTTCCATCTGAAACAAAAGACTATATTTCTTCTTCATCTTGACAATAAATTAACTGTTTACTATTAGATGGAAGAATGTCAGATTAATACTAACAAAAAAGAGATTAATCAGAAGATTTAGTTCTGAAGTTGAACTTTAATAGCAGAGGTAGAAAAAGCTAGGTGTGTGTTTAAAATATTTTGATTCTAATAATCTGAAATATTAAAATAATCACATAATTATTATTATTAAGTAGTATATGGTCATATATTTTAAATGTCTATTTGATGTGGTTGAAGCAAACTCTAAGATGAAAGGCAACAACCTTCCATTTCTTTGTTCTCCTCCCAAAACCTTCTTCACTGATCACATTATTCATCTGACACTCATCTATACTGGGTGTCCTAAAAAGACATGTTTGAAAATGTTTTTTTTTGGTGGGGGGAGGATACAAATTTTCACATGCTATATTTTACGCCTCTCTCCCTCACTCTATTTTATGAGTGGTAAAATTGCACTGCATGTATTATTATCCCAAGACTGTGAAAAATACTTGTGTGTTGAACTGAACATTTTTCCTACACAGGTTTTTATCAAAGAGAAATAACCTTTTATTTTCAAGATGGGTGTGTTTTTTTTTGGGGGGGAGAAAAATCTAAAGTAAGATCAAATATAGATATGCTGAGTAACAATAAAGAAGGAATTCTCTTTCTGCTCACAACTTTCTGTTGCGTCCTATGTGCATTATACATGCATTTGTGCTTCTTTACCATTCCTTGCTTTGAACTGAAATACTACACATAATTCTTTTTTTTTTCCAAATAACTATATCAAAATATACTTTATAAAACATAGAAATGAGTTTTAACGCACTGCAGACACTCTAGGAAATAGTCTGGAACCTCACTAAGAATATTGTCAGAATGTGAGAGAGATTTGTTCTAGGCGTGACATGAAATGCAAAAATTGAATTTCTTGCACAAACTTAAAACCAAAACATCGTATAACCTCTCTGTGTTTTGGACCCAACATGTCTCTGTATATTTGGATAAAAGCTATTAGATGCACATTTTTTGGTGAACTGTCAACAGTGAAACATGAAAACAGATGTGTTTCTGCTATTTTTATTATTAGGGAAATAAAAGCAGCTGTGTGAGGGAAGCACTCAGTGAGGCCTTCACACTCTGGGGTTTGGAAAATCTGGCAGTGTAGACTAGGGTCTACATCATGACCATCTTCAGACAGGGCCACTGGAGAGGATTCCTGGGCATTGTTCAGGGCTTCACTCCTTTCTGGACATGTTAGTTCAGTTTTTCTGGTATCACAGTTCTGTGTGGGAACACATGCTAATGCTAGGTAAAATTATTAGGGCCTTAATTTGCAGTAAAACAGTAAGAACAGTTATGTCAGAACTGGACTTTGTCAGCATTTGGGAATCTATCATTTAAAATAGTGAAGGTCGCTCATCACTTTTGGGGGTGGCAAGTACAAACCAATGACAGTGCTTTAGCATAGCCTTCTCCAGACAAAACACACACAGTGGGAAAGAAACCCAGCGTGTTTGGGGAAGGAAAAATAAAGTATAAAAACAGAGTCTTCTTTTATGCACTAGCAGATCTGACAGTAACCAGATGGTAGTTTTTTTGCACTGAATTGGTGGTTTAGTGCAGAAGGGCTATTTTTGGTCCAGTTTGGAAAATTTGACACAGAAGTTCGTTTGTCTCGAACTTTCTTTTCCTTCTGTAGGAGTCTGGTGTTTGTGTTTTTATGTGTGTGTGTATGTGATGTGTATGTGTGTGTGTGTGTGTGTGTTTGAGTGTGTGTGGGGGGCGACTTACTTATGTGGTTACGTACTCATCTTGCTTTTATAGAGAACAGACATTATCCCTTGGCAAAGAGAAAGACACAGAATGTAAGAATGATAAAATTGGGTTTCTCTGCATTGATCTGAAGTTTGAACTGATGCTATATTGGTGATCACAGGAGGAAAGGATTAAAGAGAAGACACTGATAAAAGAGAACAGTGACACGTTTAACTCCATACGAGTTTTCTAAGCATTGCATTCACTGATAGCATCTTGAGAAATTTTCATGAGGAGAAGACTCAGATCAAGAACAAACATGACTTTAAGGGGTGTAGATAATGAGACAAATCACTGAATTCAGGAAGGTACACCTTCAAAATAATGTTATGGGGCACCTGGGTGGCTCAGTTGGTTGAGTGTCAGACTCTTGATTTTGGCTCAAGTCATGATCTCAAGGTCCTGAGACTGAGCCCTGAGTTGGGCTCCTCACTGGGCATGGAGCTTAAGATTCTCTCTCTCCCTCTGCAGCCTCCCTGCTCTATAAAATAATTAATTAATTAATTAATTAATTAAATAAAACAAAGATGTTATTTAGGTAACTGTGAGAGCAGCTCAGCACTGTAGCCTTACAATCTCCAAGTTATAGAAGTAGGTGCATGTGTTTCTAATAAGAAATGAAATTCTGTAGTGTCTTAGCATTCATTTTCACAAACTGCCTGTGTGCCAAAATCCCCTAAAATTTTTGACTTGTTCCCTGTCTCATTATAGATCTCAAAAGACTCAAATTATGCAATACTTTTAAAAAAGAATGGGGAAAAAAAGAAAATTTAGGTATGGGTTCCAAAAAGCCTTGGTGTAAACTCCTGCCCACACAAGCAAGTGTAGAGAGTTACTCAGAAAGTCTTTCTTTCCCAGGTGAAATATTTTTGATTCTGCAAGTTCAGTTCTTAGGTTAATTTTAATTCTCATAACATTCTCTCTGTCTCTTTCTCCTTTTTCTCTCTCTGTCTCCCCCCACCCTTTTGTTCTTTCTCTTTTCCCTTTGATTTCTGGCTTTCAAATGACATTACTGTTGGCTTATATTTTACCAAACTCAGATAAACTTCATACAAGAAAATGGTTTAAGCATTACAATCACTGAATGGTTATTAGATATGCTAGTTCAAATGTCTGGATGCTTGATCAATTATAAAGAAGTGTTATTTAGAAACTACCACAAATTTGGTCAAATTCTATCGATTTTTAAAGGTTAGTTTTAAAAAAATAACTATGTCCAGGTTTCCCCTACTGAATATTCTGGACCGATTATAGGTTAAATGGAAACTCAGGGACCTCCACTCTGAAAGAGCATGACGTAATGGCAGATGCCAAGGGAAGGAAAGTAGTTCTACTTTCTCCGGGTAGTACTTCCTAGAGATGTAAATGACAGCACCCTAACCCTCATAGCAGGACCTGCTGGGATCAACTTTTAAGTTTTTGTCTTTCTCACTCTCTTGTATTCCTGTGTTCTCACAGTGTGTTTAAACCCCATTTCTTTAGCTGGATCTAAATGGTGTGTAAGTGCAGAGATGGTGAAGAGGGCAGTAGACCCCAAGCCATGTTCACTCACAGCTCCTTATACCCAGTGGCAAGACCAAGTCCATAAGTGTAAATTCCCTCAGCTTTCCTTTTTCGCAATTCTGACATATTGATTTGTATGCACATCTTCCAGTTTAAGGGATTAAGACCTCCCTCATGACCAAGGTCAATCTCTCCACCATGCTTACAATTTCCTCTCTTCTTGGAATGGGATCTTATTCCATCAGTTATCCCTGCCTCTTCAACATCTTCAGCCCCCTTCTCTTCAACTTCTCATTGGCCTATATTGTGAACAAATCTCCTGTCCTTAAAGAAAGTCCCATTTTTGACCCTGTCTTCTCTTGTTATTATACTGCCTTCCTTCCTTCCTCCCCTGCAAGTGTCATAGCCCTGACTTATGCTCCCCATTTCCCACATTCAGTCTTGAGCCCACTGCCATCTGGTCTCTTCCCTCACCCCTCAGAACTATTCTCTTACACCACTCCCATGCTTCCTATCTTGTTCCTCCAACTCCTTCTTGGTTTCTTCAGGGGCTTCTTTTTTTTCTGCCTTCCTCTGAAATTTTGGTGATTCTCAAATTTTCTTCCTACAGTATATACTTTATCTGAGAGCTATCATTTTGTTTCAAGGTTTTAACTATTGCCTGTTCACTAATGACTCACCCAGTTGACTTTTCTAGTATAGTCTTCTCCTGAAAAAAGGGTTTCTTATATTTACCTCTTATCCTCCTATGAATATTTACACCTGGAATTCATACAGGCTTTTTTTTTTTTAATCTCAGTAGCTCTGAGATCGAATCAATCTCCTTTCCCTGTTCTTTCTGTGAGCCCTTGACTTTGCCTTTTTCCTTTCTCTCACTCACACTGTTACAACTGCATAATCACCAAGTTCTACCAATTATATTTATTAAATATTTCTTGACCCAATTATCATTCTGTCATTATCTCTTCCCTGGTTTACTAAATAACCTTCTAGCTGCTCTCTCTGCCTCAAAATTTTTGTTCCTTAAATCCATCTTTCTTCACACTGTTACCAGAACGGAGTATCAAAAATCTGGTTCACTACCACATTATTCAAACTATAAAATGGCCCTCTCTAGCCTAGTATATAAACTTTTCATCATCATCGGAGCTCAGCTACATTTTCAGTCCTATCTCTGGTCTGTTTGTCAACGTTTCTTTTCATATGCCACATTTCTCTTACATGCTCTTATTCCTGCTGTTTTCCCTAACTTTCCCAACTTCATATTCCTTCCCTCACACCTTCATCTAACTTCTGTTTCCCTTCCAGACTACCCCCTTAAGATCGCCCCCTGGGTAAGTAATGTTAATGCTGGTGCTCTGGGGCCTTACAGTATCTGTTAGATAGTGAAGCCAGTGAGGTGGTAAAGATCAGATAAGGAGCATTGTTATTTCATCCAAGGCAAATGTGTCAAACAGCCTCCAGATAGTATTCATAATGTTGAGAAGGTGAAACTGGGAAGTGGAACTCAGAAACCAGCAAAGAAAGAAATAGTGATTTCAGGTTTTAGAATTATGTCCAAAACAGGGGCTCTGGTTACTCCCGAATGGAATTGAGTAGGAACAAAAACCTACTAAGTTTTTGAGGACATTGTATTGTCAAAGAATGTGCAAGCTAAACTTACAAAGATTGATTATTGTTCAAGCTCTAAAGCAGATCATTTTGTACCAGACCAAATCAGACTGCAAAAGCTGGGCAGTCTTCAAACATTCTTCAGAGATGGCCACAGAGGACAATAAACTAGAAAGGAACTTCCCAAAAACAGAGCTGTGGGCTTCTCTCAGAGTAAAGAATCAAGAGCAGTCAGAGTGGCTATGTAAGAACTCATTCTTAGGCAAAGAATCTTCACGGTTCTTACCCAACAGCCCTTTATAATCTTTATAGACAGATGACTTTTCAGTGTTTCCATCTTTACCGGTTTAAAATTAGAGACTTTATGATAGTTATCCTAGTCATATTCTACCATTGTAGATTTGGCATGTGTGTTGGGGGGGCAGTCACATTACTCGTCTTTTATTTTATAGGTTGTTAGATGCTGAAAAAGACTTGCAGAGGGCCTGTGTACACTCTATATATGAAAAGAAATATCACAGCTATTTGGATAGGCAAATGGATGTATTGTTGGGAAAGATGGTTAATTGATCCTCAATATGCTTTCTCATGGTAATGGAATTTTAACTCTTACAAGGCCATCCAAAATAAAGGGTACATTTTCTAGTTTCCTTTGCAGCTGGTTGTGGTTATGTGATTTGGTTTTGGCTTCTAGAGCAGAAATACTGTGTGCTTCTAGGATTTTTCCTTAAAGGGATGTTCTTTCATTACTCCCATTGCCTTTTCCAGTTATGGGAAGGAGGAGGATGGGCCATAAATTGGACACAAGATGGAAGCCACATGTCATGAAGGTTGGAGCAATGAAAGAGAAGAAGCCTTTGTTTTTGATGCTTGGGGAGTGACCTCAAGCCAAGTGGCTCACTTGGGGTCTTTTTCCATTCCAGCACTAAACTGATATGATAACTAATATAAATTAAATGAAGAAAACTTTTACAAAAAGTATCCAGATAATCCAATGTGATTAATTCCACTTCATTAAATTGTATGTACATTTGGGGAGCTCTTGTGTATTTTTTTTAGTTTTTCAAAAGTAGTTCCAAACTTTCCCTTGAATGTGTAGCAGTGAAGGCATACATACATAGCTATTTTTCCCTTTGTCTATCTTCATTTTAGTTGGGGAGGAGGAATGTGGAACAAAAACGAAGCACCATTGGATGACAGATAAAAATGAATTACCAGTTTCCACTCTCCTTTCTACAGCATGTATTTATTGTACTCATTTGCACTGAATTAATAGGCATTTATATCATTACATAATTTGGCAAATACTAATTTATAATGGTCAAAATCACCAAGAAATTAATTTCAAGTAAGCATAAAATGATGAAAAGTAAAGCTATTTTGAGTAATCTAGGGAAAGGTAGTAAGCACATTTATGGGAGAGCTGGAATGCTGAAGGCTAAGATTTCCTTGGACACGGAAATCTAGAAAGTTTGAAAAGCCCTTCCATTTGAGCCTCAAAAATCAGATGTTTCTCTTCCCCTTCCCTGTGACCTCTCTTTCCTTAGGATGGGAGATTATTTAGATTATATGGATGGGCTCTAAATGTCATCATATGTATCCTAATAAAAGAGAAGAATGGGAAGATTTGATACATAGAGAAGATGATATGAAGACTGAGGCAGCAATTAGAAAAAGGTAACCATAAGCCAAAGGATTCCAAGGAATGCTGCTAGCTACCAGAAGCTTGAAGACTGAAGGAATGGATTCTCCCTGCAACTTCTAGGAGAACCTCCACAGAACCTATCCACACCGTGATTTTGAACTTCTGGCATCTAGAACTGTGAAAGAATAAATTTCTGTTGTTTTGAGTTACCAAGATTGTGGTAATTTTTTGCAGAAGCCACAAGAAATTAAAACAGTGAGCAGTTTATAACTGTATAATGTACATTAAATTGTCTTCTTTTTCATTAGTATATATATCAAGGTTACTCATTCATTCATTCCTTTATTCACCTTATAATACAGTTCTTTTCTGGTGATTTGTTCTGAGTGCATGTGTGTGTGTGAGAGAGAGAGAGAGAGAGAATCTTGTGTCTACCTGTGTGTGTTTAGTCATGCTGTCTTTTCAGTATTTAAACGGACAGTGTGATGCCATGGTGATGTTTTCTACATGCCTCATTTTTCTCTGGTTTTGATAACTTCAGTCTTTCAAGCCTCTTTCTGTCAAACAACAACAACAACAAAAACCAAGAAAAAAAAAACCCAACAGCCATGAGTAAGTTAATTAGTTGAAGTAGTTTCATCTATTACACTGTTCTTTGCTGATACATGTAAGCACAACAATTATTACTCCACCTGGCCTGGCAGTATGACAGACATTTGATGGATGAAAGGTTTTACAATGTACTTTATTCTTCTAAGCATTGCACAGAGTTTTATTAAGGTCATATCCATGACAAATAGACCATATGTTTTAAGGAAGTAAACAACTGAGGTTTAAGAGTCAGCAAACTGGTCTACAAAGGGCAACCAAAGCCTCCACTATCATTGGCCTGTGTTCTACCAGGGAAGACATACAAGAGAGGTATGGATAATATTCGACAAATAAGAAACCAATGCGTTTTCATCCCTCTTCCACCATGTTGCTTCACAACGATTTTGTTGGTGTACCCCATGAAAAAGGGGAAGCGACAAATGCTACCTCTGGGAGAAGGAAGGCATGTCACAGTGAAAGTTTGCGTTACAAAGTCAGCAGCCAGCACACCCCCTAAGCCCAGCAGCTCATGGGCAGAAAAAGAGAAAGAAAAGATAAGACAGAAGGGAAATGAGACATTCAGACATGGATTTTTTTTAACAGAGGAGAACATAAGGGCTCTGGCACCATTTCTTATTAGGCTTGTAGGAGGATCCCACTCTATAGAGTGTTCAATAAAAATGTGGAACAGCCGACATTGGTAAGTGGGTGGAATGGCATAGACAAGCCTTGACAGGGTTTTGTTTTTCCTCTTGAACCTCCCCCAGGTCCTGTGTAATGTGAAGGCTGAGTTGACAGCCCAGCCTCTGGCCAAGCCAAGAAGACTTCACCACAAGTTCATTAGGTATAGATGTCAGCAGCAGACAATAGCAGAAAGCACAAGGATGGGACTGAGCCAACCATAGCTCACTGGATCCAGCAGTCATAGGATGATGGCTAAAGTCGTCAAGTTTGGAACAGACTCCCTGGGTACAATTTCTGACTCTGTCATTTACAATGTACTAAAATTGTGCACAAAAAAAATCACCTCTCTTTGCCTCAGTTTCTCCAGCTTAAAGCCAGGGTAAGAAAAGTATTCACCTTATAATATTGTTGCAAGGAATAAATTAAGTAATGTATGTAAGTCAATTAAAGTGATGTTGGCATTATATAATTACTCATTAACCATGGTTGAGTTACACAACAACCAGGATGAAGCCAGAGATTCCCCTTTTCATATTGTTTTGGGGTAAAATTAATTCCTTTTCCTTCTCTTTCTCAAGGAAATTAAGGAGTTGAGGAGATATATGTAAAAGATGAAATAATTATATAAAACCAAACTGTTGGATTGAATTCAATTTCAAATTGGAATAAAATCCATATATTTTCTTTTTCATTTTTACTTGCTACTAGCTAGTGGAGTTGTTATTCACATTCATGAATGAGACTAAACTAATTAATAGACTAAAAAGAAAGACTTTTTTAATTTTTTTTTTTTGGCCTCTGTAAGTAAGTAGTATGTGTAAGTACCTGGTCCTGGGCCCCAAGTTAGTAAATGAACATTTTTTGGCCTAATGATTTGTGAAAAAGCCCCAAATGGGTAGTCATGTATAATAACTTTATAATAATAATATGAGCATTTTTCTAAGTTGATTGCATGCATTGCTTAATTTAAGTATTTATCCTTCACACCTGTAAAGACATGTATAATAAGGGAGAAACAGAGCCCGGGAACAAACTCCTTGAGAAGGTGCCATTGAGGTTTAGTCCTGGAAGCTGAGAAAGAGTCAGGTTTACTTATATTTGCAGAAAGAGCTTTTCAGATAAATGGAACAGCAAAACAAAAGTTCTGTAGCCAGAATGAATTGCTATAGTTTTAGGAATGGAGGGAAAACCAATGTGGCCAGAATGATAGAGATTAAGGCATTTATCATGGAGGGATTTACAGGTAATGGTACAGAGTCTAGATTTTTATTCTGAAAGAAATGAAAAACCAGTTGTTTTTAATCAAGGAGTAAGGTGATCTGACATACATTTTTACAAATCACTTCTCTGCATGGAAAATAGGTTTCTGAAGAGACATGAGTGGAAAAGAAGGAGACTATGAGGTAATCCAGACAAGTGAACATGGTAGTTTGGACTAAAGTAATGGTAATGGAGAGGGAAAATGTGGGTGGATACAGAACATATTTTAGAAGAGTCAAAAGTTTCTGCTGATGCATTAGATATGAAGTTGGGAAATTGAGGACAATTGTTTCATTTTTGGCCCTAGCCCCGATGAACAAAAGCAAATACCCTACACTGAGGTCAGGAAGAATGATTTGGGGTTGAGGCCACAGGAAAGAACAGGCATCAAGGATTCTGCTTTGGACTGACTTTGTACACAGTTAAGTGTCAGTATCAAAAGGTGAAGTATTGTGAGTGAGTCTGGAACTCCGAGTAGAGGTAATGGCTTAGGCATAAAAAATTAGGTGTCACCAATCATACAGAGGCATTTAAAACCAATAGACAAGGAGCAATCATCTCAATAGAGGATATAGATAAAGGAGAGGAAAAGGCTCAAGATCTGAAGCAAAAGCAAGACCAAAGCTCAAGAAAAACAAACAAAAAATGTTTCTCTTAGTCATCTTTCTCTCATGTATTTGTAAATGCATTGGAAACGTGCATGAAGATTACAAACTAAAATTGTTACATGGATTCTGTGATGCGTGTGGCATTAGAGGTAGTGGAAGGAAAATGTTCTCTTTTTACTGTATGCATTTCTGTATTGTTCGAAGATGCCTGACTTGAATATACTAATCTCATTTCTTCTATTATTGAAACAAAACTCCTTTAAGACATCATAAGTAATACATGTCCGTTATAGACATAACCTCAGGTCTCAAAAGCAGTCACTTAACATTTCAACATATGGACTTTTCTTTGTATAAATGTATTTACATGTAGAAACTTAAATATCATATTTTTATATTTACAGGTAGAAATTTAAATATTTTATTTTTAGTTTTTCACAAAAAAATTGTTTCACAAAGTTTATGTTGTTAATTTCCATTCTATCCTATAGTGATTTTTTTCAACCTCTATGTTTTGATACCATGTATAATTTTAATCCTGTGAACCATACCTCTCCATTCTTTGCAACCACATAACTCACTTGGGCATCTTTTAGGAGGCTTTGCTTCAATGGATCAGACTTGAAATTCATCCGTTTCTACCATCAACTACTATTGGCTACAGTAGTAGATAGCACAGGCCTAAAATCTCTGAGAAGGAGGGGGAAATCCAGTATAGCACTATGTGGTTATCATGGGGGGTGAGGCAGCATGAATCCAGACATTGAAGCCTATGTCATTTAGGAATACTGTATTTCACTACCTGTGGATGGGACTTCTGATGAATCAGAGAAGTTGAAAACATGGGTGGGAGTAAAAGTTAGGAAGAAATTTTATGGTGAAAATGATAATAGTAACAATCATGATGCAGAAACAGGAAGTCCCAAATGGAAAGTGGTGTTACTATGGTACAAGAAAACAAAACATATTAAGTTATCAAAATCATTATGAGTTTAGATTTTGCCAAAGGCTGAGTGTATTTTCTGTTTTTATTGTGTGTGTGTGTGTGTGTGTGTGTGTGTGTGTTTCTGGTTTACTTTTCATGACCTCTGGAAAAAATCTATTATTTCTTATAATTTGTTATATATTTAATGGCATTTTCATTTGTCATAATGCAAAATCCAAAGTAGTGGTTTCCATTTTTGTCACCTTGAATTATGAGTGAGTCAAAATCTCTAAAATAGCACAGGGTGGCAGTAATCACTAAGCAGGACTTGATGACAGTACTTCTCCCTCCCCTCCAAAAAATAGACTGTGGGCTCAGATAAAGCAAAGAGCGGAACCTTGGCACCTTTATTAGATAAGGCCACTAATTATAGTGAGATGGGGCACTATTCATTTACATCCTTTGGTACGTCTGAAGAAACAGGAGCAATGATGTGTCAGAACCGATAAAAGGCACTCAGAAACAGGCTGCCTGGTTTCTGTCCATAGGGAGTACACCTCTGTGACCAAGCACATATTAGACTTTCTGGGAAAAAACTCAAGACACAATTTCTATAAAGGAATATCTTACAATTAGATTCTCTATTTGGATATAAGTAATACACTGGAGTCTTACTATTTTTTTTTTCTGATAGAATGTTTTAACTCTTGGAAGGGGAGTTTATGAATTCTTATAAATAAAAAAGAAATACAAAAGATTATACTGAAAGCAGCAAGTCTTTTTACATATTAAAGGAGTTGGCTATTTGGAAAATGGCCCTATTTTCATCATACCTGCAAGCATCTGATTATTTAGTATGTAATAGCCATCAGTGTAAGTTCCATTTCTATAGTCTTTTCTTACTCATTACCTCTTGATTTCATAACATACTTACCCACAAGGATAAAACTTTTATTCTATTATTTGGCTTTTTTGGGGGGACTTTTTTGATTTTGACATGTACTATGTGTTTAATGAATTTCTTTTTTTTTTAAGATTTTATTTATTTATTGACAGAGATCACAAGTAAGCAGAGAGGCAGGCAGAGAGACAGAGGAGGAAGCAGGCTCCCCACTGAGCAGAGAGCCTGATGTGGGGCTCGATCCCAGGACCCTGGGATCATGACCTGAGCTGAAGGCAGAGGCTTTAACCCACTGAACCACCCAGGCGCCCCTTTAATGAATTTCTTTGATGTAGCTTTCAATAAAGAAGCTAAATTTTCTATGTTGATTTTGATTCAATTTTTTCTACCAAACTTGCCCATCTTTTAAAATTTAGCACTAAAATAAAGAGCAAAACTTCATCTTTATCACAAATAGCAAAATATTTGTTCATATGGGCTGTAAAAATGTGGCTGCAGAGCTAGGCTTTTGAACTTACTTATACAAAGTCTCTGTAGTGATGCACGTATCAACATGACATATATCTGGTCCAAGTTTAACCCTCTGCCAGTGAAAGAAACTGGGGCAAGGAATGGGGAGCAAGTTGGGCTCCCCCACAAATAGGAGAGAGGGGTGTTTGGTGTGTGGGTAAAGAAAGTCTATAGCTCTTGCACAAATAATGGCTTTTGAATGTCACAGGCAAAACCATGGTTCTTTTTGCAGTATAAGAAATTACTTGCCATTTCTGCATTTGTTTCAGACTAAAATATTTTTTAAATAAATTTTATTTTATTATCTTAAGGATTTTATTTATTTATTTGCTAGAGAGAGACAACAAGAGAAAGAGAACACAAGCAGGGCGAGTGGGAGGAAGAGGCAGGCTTCCTGCTGAGCAGGGAGCCCAATGTGGGCTCCATCCCAGGACCCTGGGCTTATGACCATACAGCATACAGCATACACTTAATAACTGAGCCACCCAGGTGCTGCTTATATAAATTTTTAAAAGACATAATTGTTTGTTGAAACTAGTAGTATTAATTCTACTTGAAAAATCTCAAGATAATTTTCACTTTGTTTTCTCCTTGAACAAATCCATGCTTCCCACTCAATCCTAAATTGGTGCCTCTTCCTCATAAATTTAAAATAGGTCTAATCATGACAGTTCACAATCAGATCTTAAAGTATATGGTGGTGTATCTCTGTGCCTCATCCAGTTCACTGGGAATCTGTTCTCAGAAGGAAGAGATCCCCACAGTGTGTCTGACTTCTCCAATCCCAGCCAGGCTTCAGGGAGAGAGAACTTTTTCAAGAGAAACTTTGGAAACCCCACTTTTAAAGCTCCCATCTCTTTGAAACTACAAATCTACTCTAACCCATTTGCTAATAATCTTATACAACTGTGTATATTTATTTTATTTAGAGAACTATTTACCCTGCTTCTTTCAAGTTATTTTTTAGAAATATCTTCCATACAACCAGGAACAAACAATTTGGCAAGAAGAGATTGTCAAAGCCAGACCAATGAATAATGGAAGAATGGAGTTCACATAATTTACATTTGTGCAGGTTTTATTTTTACCTAAAGAAAAAAAAAATATATATATACATTTGTGTGTGTGTGTGTGTGTAGTACTCTTGACTGTGTACTAAGGACCTTGAACTAAGTAAGTCCAAAACAGAATCCTTGATGACTGTTCTTTCCTGTGGCCTCAACCCCAAATCATTCTTCCTGACCTCAGTATAGGGTATTTGCTTTTGTTCATGGAAGCTAGGGCCAAAAATGAAGAAATTGTCCTCAATTTCTCAACTTCATATCTAATGCATCAGCAGAATGCATTCGGTTACTCACTCTGAAGATACCAAAAAAAGAAAAAAAAAAGCACAAATCGAATATGTTATAAGACTCTAAGAAGTAGGAATAATAATTAGGGAAAAATTTAATTGATAGAATGTAATTACTTAACTGATAGAATTAATTAATTGATAGAATTCAAACCAGCTACAGTTAAGGTATATTTTAATAAAGCTGTTTTTTAAAAAGAAGGGGAGTTATTACCAAGGCCCACAGAAAAAATTATCGTGAGATTGATGTTCAAAGTCAATAATACCTGTAAACCTGTAACTTTAACACATTCAGATGTAAGCTTCACTATTCAGTTGCTAAAAAAAAAAAAAAAAAAAAAAAAAAAAGCAACGCACAACTCCATCTCCATTTATAGGACAGTCAGAGGTCTGCAGCAATATGTAAGGATGAGAGAGAGGGAAAAAAAGGAGGATTAATGTGTCACACTCCCATGCTACCAAACCATGGGACCTGTAAATCCCAAGAATGAGGGAGACTCATACAAGATCATTTGGGATTAAGCATGCAAACTAATGGCTTACTTTTTGTTCCAAAGGGTCCTATGATTGGGCTTGAAGCCAATACACTTCAGCCAACAGTCTCTCAATTAGGTACAGTCCCAGTGCCAAGTTTCTCAGCAAGAGCATGTGAAAGGGCTCCTTTTGACTTTTGATCAAATCCATTTAAAATCTTTGCCATGGGATCCTGAAAAATGCTGTTTAGAAATACGTCTAGAATTCCTCATACCTGGGAACTGATATTAGGTACCTGTTCTGACTGTAGCAATTATGACCAACAATGCACAATACTCTCAAATAAATGGATTCAAAGCAAAATATTGATGTGGACTCTGGTGAAAACAGCAAATCCATTTACATATGCCAATAGTGTTAGACTATCAGCTTTTTAGGGCAGGGAACTTGTCTTATACCTCTGTGCAGGTGCAGAGCCCCATACACAGCGGACATTTAATGAACGTATTTCTGATTAGATGGTGAATCAAACAGCAGATTGGTTTACTGAACTCACAAAACATGCTTCAAACAAATAGGTGGTTCACTGTGGGGAAGACTCATTTATATCCTATTTTTCAGTTACCCATGGTGAGACCTGAAATGTTTGTCCTTTTAGGACAGAAGAAGAGCCTTTTGGACTGGGAAATCCAGTCCAATGGCAGTAAGCCTGCCTTGGGAATGTTGTTTAATCCCTCCTGCTTTAGAATGCTCATTTGTGTTGTGATGTGAAGTATTCTGTCTTGGCTGTGACTGTAGAACTGTAGAAAAGGACTTTTATTTCAGCACTCTTGCTGTTTTGTTGCTGTTGTTTTCTTTTTTCAAGTGTAAGGAGAATAAGGTTTACTAACAGATAGTATTAGACCCTTTGTTTTCATATCTTATTTGTCTTTTATATGGACTTTTTGTTGACAATAATAAAACTCACAATCCATAAGAAGGATTCATACTTATTCCCTTTAAGAAGGATGCTTGGTGATCTCAGCTCAACCAAGGTAGACACAACAAAGGGAAACACTGAACCCCAAAGCAAGTGAGTTAGAACAGTCTGGCAAATTCTGTGACTTGTGGCCTGTGCCAAGGATCATCACCCATTTTGCTAAGCTCCCCTAAGTGGAGCAAAACACATCTGCAGACAAAGGAACTGAAATAGTTTTTTTTTCCTGATAAGAAATGCAGGCATTTTTTTGAGGGGGAGGGGCAGAGGGAGAAGCAGACTCCCTCCCCAGTGAGCAGGGAGCCCTACACTGCTTCTGGGATCCCAGATCACCACCTGAGCTGAAGGCAGACATTTAACCCACTGAGTGGTTCCAGTGCCCCAAGAAAGGCAGGAATTTGTGAGATATTCAACACTTAAATCTTAATCATGAAGGCTTTGAGAGGGTAAACTGTAAAAATATATTTTTACAAACTTAACTAATATTTGCAAACTCAAATGTCTGTAATGACAAAAGAAGTTAACAAAACCCTGAAAAGTGTGCTAAATGTTAGGTGAATGGAGTTGGAAGAGACTGGGGGGAGTTGTAAGCTTGCGCTTATTTCAGAATTGTTCAAATTCTCCAACACACACACACACACACACACACACACACATACATACACACACACGTTTGAGAACCAAGCCTGGATCCGCTTCTTGCCAACTGAAGTTTTTTAAAAAGTGCAATTTCAAAAGAATGAAGGATTCAGCCCTGTGGAGGCTAATTCCTTCTAACCTTTTCCCAATTTACCAAAAACTCAATTCACCATTGCCATGACCCAATAGGCCTCAGACTTGACCTTATCCAGTACTCTTTCCTTGAGCTCCCCCTAGAGGCAAAGGTCCTCTACTATCAGGCCCACTACTGAACCTACTATCTTTTGAGAGATGGGATACACTGGACCAGAAGAGGCACTAGGGTTACTGCTAAGAAAATAACAATCCAAAGGAAGACAAGAGCAACATTTATGTGAATTTATTACTCATGTCTCGTACATTAAATAAACATTTAGGGCATACCATATACAAAGAATTGTAACAGGTGTTCCAAAAAATACTGAAATAACCAATAATAATTTCTCCTTCTCCCTTCAGAAAAACTAAAAGCACACAAAAAGCAATGTTCTTTCTGCTTTTCTGACACCTTAAAAATTCCCTTTCACTCAATTTTCTACTATGTACTTGTCAAGAATGGTGTTCTTCAGAACTCTCTTCAAAACATCTTCTTTTCTCCATTCCTTTGTTTATATACTCCTATGCATTCTTCTGGTTTCAGTCACGACCTGTTTTCTAAAGATGTCTATCTTCATATCCCTAGACTGTCCTTTTCTTAAGTGACAGATTCACACTTTCACTATCTTACTGGAATTCTTCACTTCACAAATGTTTCAAAGTGTCTTCAAATCGAATATACCCAAAGGATAATTCATGGCCTTAAGTATTTAGTGCCAAATGAGCATTATCAGTGCTAAGTGCTGTGAATCTAGAAGGTCACTCTGGGCTACAGTTGTCTGGAAAAGTCTCATGGTAGAGATGGACCTGGACAAGACTTTGAACAAAAGCTTGTTTGTGGGCAACAGTGTGAATAATATCAGGAGACTAGGTGGTGATTGAACCAGAAGAATGAGTAGGAGTATATATATCACCATGTCTTCCGATGAAGAGTTTTTGCTGCTGTTACCATACTTGCAAGGTCCAAGCTCAGTTTTGACTTCTGTCATAATCAAAATTTTAAAAAAAGAGAGAGAAAAGAAAATTTGCCTCATGATGATCTCTTTCTCTGTATCTGCTTTTTTTCTCCTTCCACTTTGAGAATTTGGAGATTGAAGACCAGATATGCAATGAAGGACCCAGCCACAATCCACTCACAAAAGAAATATACATATTTTCTGAAACATTTGTGGATTTCTCCACCCTTGAAAACAAAAAAAGGGCAATCCTGAAGGCCCATTGAGAGCTGGCTTTTGAATACCAGGCATTTTCTTTATTCCTTCTGCATCCACTTGAGTGTGTGGATCTGGCCCTGCCTTTGTCTTAGCCAAGGAGCTGAATACAGACTCTGAGGCTCCCAGCATTGCTCTGAAATTGTGTAAAAGGACTGCCTTCTTTCCATTCCTTCCCTTGCAGTGGCACTTCCAGCTTAAGTAACTCTTAGCACAAACTGGACTTTGTACAATTCCATCAGGCAAGTTCTTTTGAACTTACTTCAAAATAAAAAGATTTTTTTTTTATTTTTATCGTATACAATGTTGCTGTTGGGCAAGAACGCAGAGAGGCTTTTCTGTTCCCTTAGTGATCACAGAAGTCACTTTTCTTATACAGAATTGTAGGTAATTAAGAACATCACCATATAGATACACACACACACACACACACACACACACAACTAGATACACCATAAAAATCTTAGCTGTGTGGAACTTTTTCATGAGATAGAAATAGCTTTTTTACTGTGATAGCCTCAGTGGTGAAAGAAGTTATACTGTGACAGCTTATAAAAAAAAAAAGCAATAGAATTGAGAAAACTCAATCAAAAACAATAGACTCCATTGAAGAGTTCCATTGTCTTGTAGTTTTTTTCTCTCACATTGACAGTTACAAGATTTTTGTAAATTTTATTTATTTCTTGTAGCCTTTGAATAGAAAAGTGTCCATTTGCAAGGCAGGTAAATGCCTTTAATGATCTGTCAACCACTGTCATGAAACAGATCTTTTGTAATTACACCTGTTGAAATTAATTGGACAGTATTGTGTATCATGACTTGTTTGTCACAATACTGGCTTTGTTCTTAATTGAAGTCTGTTTGATGAGTCTCTTTAATGAAAAACTATGTATTTGTGTTGTTATTGTTGTTGTTAATTTCAAAAGTCACCAAAAAGTTTAACTCAGATGAATGAATAAATAAGCACTTGAAGAAAAAAAAGGAAGCTTTCCAATTTTCACTAATTTATAAGTTAGTACTTGAGTGGGGAAGTAGTGAGAAATTTTTGTTTTTAAAAATGGAACAAGACAATAATGCACTTTAATATATTTGGCTTAGGTTTTGGTAATCATTTGGCTTTTAGAGATGCATGTGGTTCCTGCTCCATCAGAACTCAATAGAAGGAGGAACATGCACAGACTAGAGGCTTAGCATGACCCATTTCAAAGTTCAGGATACAGATATGGTAATAATAAAGTCATCTCCGTCTTTCCCCCAGGCAATCACTTATTCTTTCTTCTACACTTCTTTTTAGAAACAATAACAGCAATCTCTCTAAGACTTCTATCTCTCAAAATAAAATTATCCAAGAACTCTAGGAACTCTATCCAAAGGAAGTGGGGGTGAGGATTTGTCCTGATTCCAAGCTGAAGAAGGACTGTGACTTATTACTTCTTCTGCTATTGCTTCCTCCCACCCTCCTATACATAATATTGATGTTAAGTACTCAGTGTGCAGACTGGTAGATAGTGCTTGTAAACTCTTGCTGGGTATTCTTGCTGATATATATACATATCAGGTCATAAAGATGCCCTGTATTATGTGCCAAGGTTATAGTTCTTTTTGGTTCATATCACCATGTTCCTGAAAGCATGTAAATGAGGGAAAGAGCATTCAAGACATATAGAACCATATATGTAAAGACCTAAAAATAGGAGAGTATGGCTGTTTAGATATAGAAAAATACTGTAAAAGTACATATGTTTTTTAATAGCAGGTAACTCTGGGCTATAAGATTATGGGTGATTTTGTTTTCCCTGATACCATTTTTAACTTTCATAGTTTTCTGCAATGAAACCACAGTACCTTATTATTTAAAAATATTTAGGTACTCATGAGAATACGAAATCAGTGGCATTTGGAAAAAGTTCTCTTGTGGAATATTATTATTTTTAAAAATGGTATGGGACAGTACTCAAGCTGAATAATAGAAGGGAAGGGAGAAAAATCAGTTCCGGCAGGGGGCATGGGGGAAGGGTGGTACCTTGAACAGTGGTCTGGAAATCCAGGTCTCCGACTTGGTCTGAGTGTTGCCAGATGCTGTGGAGAAGGTTATGGAGATATAAGAAATAATCTAGGGCTGAATTCAAGATGGGAGGTTTTCCAATCTATTTTTCTTATTGGATAGGGACTACCCGTACCAGATACCTGAGAGTTACTCTTAATCCTTCACTTTCCTTTATCTTCCAAGATTTTTCTTTGTCTTTGGTTTTCTGAGATTTGAACATGATATGCCCAAGTGTGTGTGTGTGTGTGTGTGTGTGTGTGTGTGTGTGTATATATATATATATATATATATATATATATATTT